>NW_027282479.1:0-109368 GCF_046629955.1 Centroberyx affinis | reverse complement strand
TTCTACGTAAAGCATCTTTTAACATTTGCTCTGAAAGGTGCTATGAATAAAGTTTATTATTGCTATTATTATTATTGTTATTAATAAACACAAGAGAAGCCGTATAAGAGGCAGAAGATAGCGAGCAGCAAATGCTCACGGCTTGCTCAACCTATTCTCCCCAGTGGTAGCTAACGCTCTTTTATTCACTCTCTATCTCCCCTGTTCCTTTTCTCATTCACTCTCTCAGCTCCACCTGCTCTCTCCTCCCATATCTTAGTCACTTGGTAATGGGTAGACAGATGAGGGCTATTAACAAGCAAAGTTTGTGTGCATGTGTGTGTATGTGTGTTTGTGTATGTGTGTGTCTGTCTGTCTGTGTCTGTGTTAGTGTGTGAGTGACATTGAGTGATATTTACACAGCAAAAAATCTCCATTGTAATGAGTCATTTAGACTATTATTGAGTCCTAAAATCTGATTTTTCTTAAAATAAGTGAAAAAAATCTGCCAGTGAGTTTAGATAATTTCACTTGTTTCCAATGCAAATCAGCTTGTTTCACAAATTTTGTAGAATCAAGTGTCAAATCAGGTGTCATTTTCTTGATAGTGGTGCAGTAATTTGCCTTATTCTGACATGTTTCAAGATATTGACACTCATTTCTACAAAATTCCTGAAACAAGTGAAACTGCATTAGAAACAAGTGGAGTTATCTCAAATCATTGGTTGTTTTAAGAAAAATAAGATTAAATGACTCGTTATGATGGACGTTTTTAGCAGTGTACCAATACGCATCATTTGATGTGATTCTTCCTTGTGCTGTTTAGGGGGGTGCTTATGTAGAAACCTTGCCTGGATGTTATAAATAGGCCCATAACACCTCCTGAAGCCTCTATGGTAGGTTCTGGCATCCTAGAAACACCTCATCCTCGCCCACGCTCAACACTGATCACACCTATACTCATCTACACTATGCTACAGCTTAACTACCCAAACACTGCACTTAGGCTTACACCTATTCCACAACATCTCACCCAATAATTATCTAGACTCAGCATCGATTGCAACAATAATAGGCTAATGGGACAGCTGACTACAGGCTTAAAGCGGCCTGTGGGGCAGCCCAGAAACGTCCCTGAATTATTTTTTATATTAACCATGACTGCCATGTGTAACATTTCAGTGGTCTGGAGCAAATGTTAATCTAGTTGCTTTCTGTGACAATATGAAGGCAATATAGAGGCAGGTATGTGTAAGGAAGTAATTGGAGATTGGATATTCCAGTCCGGCATGATGTTGTCCCTGATTAACCAAATCAGGTCATGACGTCATATAAAAGCACAGCTTGACACATGTGGGTTCAAGTAAATATAAGTAAAAATAGTAAAGTAAAAATAGTAAAAATGTAAACACACACAGCCTACACCTTGAGTTAGCTTTGTTAGCTTGACAAATATGACCTCCTCCATTGCCTCAAAACAATTCTCTGTAACATTACATTAGCAGTACAATATTATTTACCATTCATATGTAACGTGGAACCCATCCATGATGATACCAGACAGTCTGCTCCTGTACAGCTGTTACATCTGCCTCCACTCATCATTTAGCAGCCATGCATCAGGGCTCTGGAACAAAAGCGATCCTTATTCTTTCAAAATATTGTCCTCTCGACTGACCCCAAGCTGCAGTGTCATTATACCAAACTTGGTCGCCTCTTTCACTTTGTCCTCCATGAGTGCCACGAGGGGAGTCTCAACCATAACAACAGGCCTATCTTGACCCATCTCTTCATGCACTAATGGGGCTAGTTGAAATATTACGCTTTTACCAAAGCCCGTTGGCAAGGCACTGAAAGTATCCTTCCCCTGAATAAAAGCTTTTAGAGGCGTATACTGTTTGGCTTTTAGAACAGGTATATTGAGCTTTTTAATAGTGGCTTCTATTACAACATTGATGTTTCGCTTACATCCTCCTTTGTGTTTCTTCTTTTGCCTTCCATGATGTTTGACTGTTTTGACCACCCCACCCGAAAGAGGAGACTGCCACAAACGACCAAGCATAAAAAAATTGAGGACCATGAGGAGTGGCAAAGGTAAACACTTTAGATTTCTCGGACCAGGATTACATATACATATACAGTATATACATACATTACATATGCTTCTCAGAAACCACATTCTACCAACAGTCAGAGTAATGGGAGGCCTACCCAGCTGGTTTGAAACAGCACACTCAGCAGTTCAGAAACCCAATTTTATAAACAATACAGGGACAGCTGACCATGCTTAGCCCACCCATCAGTTCAGAAACTGAACTATACCTGCAGTCGTAGTTTAAAGGGGCGGCTGACCCTGCTGGCTTGACACAGCTCACCCACAGTTGAGAAACCAAACTGTGTCAGCAGAAATTAAATTTAGCTGCGGAATCAATTATACAAGGAGCTTAGGATTACCCACTTCTGCTACAATACTTATGCCACCATATGATAAACTTCTACTTTATTCATGAGATGGATTTCTATAATTTAGACCCTAACTAATGTCCTTTCTTTTAAACCAGAGCCTGGGTGGATTTTTAGCTGGTTCAGAGGCTGCCTTTGTGGCCTGATGTAAGCACTAACAAGGAATAGCCAGACGCAACACCAGCAACACCAGCAACACCAGCAATCCCACCCATATCCTGTACCTTGAATACACCTTAATGCTATCTGGACAGTGTTTTAAAATGCCTGCAGCAAAAACAAACAGGCCTCTGAATTCATTTGTACCCTGCAGCATCAAACTAATGAACTCCTACAAATTCACTTTACCCCCTGACTCTGCACCATGATCCTGACTCTAACCTGCTGCAGCACCTAGCTTGGCTGTATGTTGAAATGTTCCACTGTCATTCCTATTTTGTAGTTTATGTGTGTTCTTTGATGTCTTAAATGTTATCTGTGTTAAATGTCTGTAAATGTCTGACTCAATGCAAAGCAAATTCCTGTAAAAGGCTAAATAAATGAAATACGAAATCCCTAATTCCCTGAGTAAATCAGTATTGAATATGCCTTCAAATCCGTGGCACCAAGCTTAGACGGAGTGTATCTTGTTTTTTCAGCCTCACTGTTCAAGCTCGACTATTTGTTGAGCATATCAAACCTTCTTGTGTCTTTCCTTGTTCCACACCAGATCACGTTGGTGCGGACTGCCTCTGGCAGGACTAAATTGTTGGCCTTTGTCTGCTCAGATTTCCCAATCCCTAAACACTGTGACTTGCTCAATAATGAGCTGAACTGTTCACATTGACATACAAAGCCAATTAGATGCATATGATTCTCTCTGCTAACGGCTAAATAATTTATTTAATTTAACTGAAGCTCAATTGCTGATGCCAGTGACTTGAAAGACCCCATGTGAAAGACTGCGTTTGTATCTGAATCTGAACCCACAGAGCTAAAACAATGTCACACAATTTCATCAAATGCTCTAAATTGCAGATTATAATCTGCAACAACATATAAATATAACATATAAATATGTTGTGGACCCAAATTATGTCAAGATTACGTTCCTCCACCATGAATTTGGATTGTGTGACAATAGCACAGATTGGACATGCCATTTTCTCCTGTTCGTCACATGAAAAGGTTAGCTAATGGTTAAATTTCCGGTTAAATTAGAAACACATTTGCTAAACAGTAAAACATCACTCACAGTAGGAAACATCTTGACATGAGTTGGGAATTGAACCAAAGTTGTTGGAGTTGAAGGCAAATGTATTCACATCGTGCCACCTTCACATAATCCTTTCCTTTTAAAACCCAGAATCTACTCTCTGTCTGAAAGGTTGGCATTATAACATTTCCTAAACTTTTGATAAGCTTCCCTGATATTGTTGGTGTGTGTTGTGCGTAAGTGTGTGTGACTCTGTGTTTGTGCTTGGGAGAGAGAAAGTGAGAAAGGGAGAGTTATATTGATTTTCACACAAGGTGCCACATATAATGAGAATACAATCTACTAATTACATGGACTCTACAGGATCAGTGATTTTTTTCAATGATTTATGGCAATCATGGTAAAACTATGTGTCACACTTTTTCATATTACTTCCTATCCCAAACACTGTCCTGCTATAAGTTTTATGAGTCAAATACTAACTATTTCTTCTGCATGTCAAATGCCAAAGACAAATCCCAAAGACAAATCAAGTTCATGTTACAGCTGCATTTTCCTTGATTTATTTTGTTTTCATATGTTTCAAAAATCTGGGGGTTTGTGAAGCATTCTGTAAGTCCCACCAAAACTGAAGATTCAGCCCTTCCCTGGAGGGATTTGGTCAAATGATCCATCGCAGAACTGCGTTCCGCTCACGCTACACGCTTAATGAATTACATCAGCCTGGAGAGGGATGACACGCTCTCATGAGTGTGGAACAAAGATTCCAAAATCACTGCTATATGTACTCCCTGTTATGCTGAATAAATGTGTACAGAACTGGAAGAAAAGGCAGAAAGGGCACAGTCATCATCTCCACCACTAGAGGCTGCTCTTTCTCTTTACCAAAGGGTGGGCTAATAGTGTCAGGTTTGGTTCAGGGACATCAGTTTTTTCTGTGTGTTTCAAAGGTTAAAGTGTAGGTTGCAGTGTTCTCTTGCTTTTCCTGCACCTTTGTCTGACTTCCGTTCTGTTCTCAGGCTCAAAGACGTTGCCTTAATTGTTCTTTGTCTGTGAAGGCATAGAAATGTATTCTGGAAGTTATGCTGTAACATACAGTATATACACGCCCCCATGCACATGCTTGTCACACACACGCACACACACACCCACACACACACACACACACACACACACACAAATCTCTTCTGCTCATAAGCCATCTTCCTACCGCCCCTCTTTCAAGCTCAGATTTCAACATTTTGTCATTGACAGTTTCTTGAAAAGAGAATTGGGAATCTATGAGTTTTATTGACCTCCATCAGCGACCAAGGAATTGCAACATACACCTGGCACAGATTACTTAATAACATTAATTGACAGACCAATTTTTTTTTTTTTAAATCACATTTTCATGACAGAACAAGTAAGCTAGCTAATTATGTCAGAGATCCACCAGAAACATATTGTGAATAAATATTATATCACCATGCAACATAATACTGCTTTGTCATTTCCTTTCTCATCTTGAGAATGAATGTGTTGTAACTCTAGTCACTTGCTTGCAGCACTGTCCTTCATAGTTGAGCAGTTGGAAATACAGAGAGAGAGGCAGAGGTGATTGGTATTGATCAATAATTTCAAACCCCAACAAATATATTATGGTCTTTTTTTGCTATGGTGGACAGTAAACATATGATGAGAGGGATGTATAAGGCTCTGTAAACCATGATGGTTTAAGAGGGTCTATTTAAAATATTGTAGAATTTGAGATGAGAGTATAAAATGTTTCTTAACCAAACAGCAGGTAAGTCTGATTCTGAACACCATGTTACTAGCTTTTAAGGGGGAAAATAAAGCAATTATTCCTTCAACTACCTTCCACCTCTGCCAGAACTTAAATGATTGTGGGCTCCAAGCAGGACAAACACTCTCAAACAATGTGTTACCAATTTACACATTGGCTCCTGTAGAGCCAGTGAATCATGTCGCACCCACCCACCCACCTACCAGCAATGTCCTGGAATTCAACAATTTGTTTCTTTACCCCAGGGTATTGAACCTCTGTCATACATAATTTGGAACTGCATTAACATAATAAAACAGGTCCACAACTCACACACAGAAAGACTAGAACCCCTTTTACACCTGGCATTTAAATACATCTTGAGAGATTGGATAGCAATCCTATCGCATTTAACCACATAAAAATCCAGGTGTAAATGCACCCAAGACACATTGGGGACGGATGAAAATCACATTGTGGCCGCAAGATGGCCAAGTGTAAATGGAAATGTTTCTTCAAGCACATACGTAATCTCTATACTGCACCCAAAATGTTATGTCCCCAGCAACGTAACCGGAAATAGAAGCATGCAGTTTTGCTTTGATCTGAGCGGAGCCGAGGAAGCAAACACCGTCAGGCTAGAGGCAAAAACCTCTACCATCGGTTGGATATGGATGAGACTCGGCTGAAGTACAAATGAAACCAGATGTTTGAGGAGGGGGGAGGGCAATCGGATTTCTATCTGGCTGCTCAAGATGTATTTTTGGTAATGTGGATAAATCGCATCCAGATAAAATCTGGATACAAGTGGCATGGAAGGCCAGGTGTAAATGGGGTCTTAGACTATGATGCTCATCTTTGGATCTTTGGTTATGCAAATTGCTTCTGTCCGAGTCACAATTTTGTATTTGTTTTTGACCCGTCTTGTACTGAGTCCAAAGTACAGACAATCTTTAATAAGTTGAATAAGATGAATTACTCCTTATGATTGATCTTATTAGTTGAATAAGATAAGGGAAAACACTCCGGAGATCCTAGCTTGGCTATTTAGCGATGAGAGGTAGAAAACCAATGCTAACCAGATTATGTAGCATTCAAAATCAGTCTGAGCCAACCACTCAAAATCACAACATTATGAGTTACAAGATTTTCTTTTTTACAGTGAGCACAGTGAGACTCTATGTCTGAGGTTGCCATGGCATTCTGTGGAAGGCTGCATGTACGGCCAAAACATCAATGCAATTACATATGTTTTTAACTAATTGAACAACGTTGTCATTTTAACCTCAGACATTGAGTGTTGCACCTTTCAACTCACCTCATGTCTGGCTGGTACAGCAGTATGTTTTTCATATTGACTACAGTACCTCACCAGGTAAATTGGACTGAGCCTTTGATTCCACTATAGTGACATGGGTTAAGTCAGCGGGTTAAGCAAATTTATATTCTTAAGTGTGCACATGCAAAACCTATTTAATTTACATCCCTGTCTCCTGTCAGCCCATTGCTAATTCAAGCAGTGAGGTCTACCTTCCTTTAAAATGGTGTCCTTTCATCCACTGACAGACTGTGGGATTTTCGTCTTTTGTCTGTGTATTACCGTTTCTGTGTGCGAATCCCTGTCTGTCTGCCTGCCTACTTACGGCACACGTCCGTGAGTGTGTGTGTCTGTGCATTCGTCAGTGCACACTATCCACATGTTCCTATCTTCCTTTGTACTTCCTCCTGTCAGGAACACAATGTTATGTAAGCTGACACTGGATCTGCATGGCTCTGTTCGTGTCACCCTTGCTTAAATAAAACACTTAATCACTCACTTCAAGCCCCTGGGTTTCCCAGCATGTGGTCCATTTGATCCCAATCTCTCAGAATAACACACTCAGCCTGTATGGATTTCACTATAAGGCACAAGGTGAGGATGAACAGAGAGAGCGGTAGATAGAGGGGTAGAGGATGAGGGATATGGGCACAAATGTGGAGCATGATATGATGTTTCTTAATTTGAGTATTCAGTCTCAGGCCGGAGAAATGTTTTTATAAATAGTGCAATTATGTCCCGGTCATTCAGTGGGCTGTAAACCTGGATTCAAACCCTGTTGTTAGTTGGCATTCTCTCCCCCTTTCTGGCAAAATACAAATCACAATGCAAGTGATCCTACACACACACACACACACGCAGACACACACACACACGCACGCACGCACGCACGCACGCACGCACGCACGCACGCACGCACGCACGCACGCACACACACACACACACACACACACACACACACACAGTTGTTAAGGTAATCCCCTGCTCTATCACCACACACACCTGCCTCTCACAAGGCACCTGGGAATATTGTTTTATTAGTTTGCTGATCCGGGTCGATCCCCTGTAGGAGGCAATTCATGGCGAGCTTCTTACATGGGAATCTCCTATGGGCTGTCACCTTACAGCATCATCAAAAGCTGATGTGTTAGCATGGTGATGCTATACTCCAGACACTGAGAAATGGGTAAAGCACTGAACTTTAACACCAAACAGCAGAGTGGGACCGAGGTCTCAACCCAACCCGATCTAGCCCAGCATCATTTTGCAGCGTCCCTTTCACAGTGATGGTCGATCCTCCTATCTCCCAGGTCACTAGTGCGGTGTGAAAGAGTGAGCCTTGTCACACACCCTCCTGATGTTAATTAACTGAGGTGCTTGTTGAAAAATTGACAGTGTGGCTAATGACCAAGACTTTCATGTCAGCCTCTAATTTATCATACTTAAGATGGGACTTAATATATTTGAGCTGGAAGTCAGAAATCACTAGGGGCATTTTTATTCAAATATTCTTAATGGTACAAAATGTTTGTTGCTTTCAAACAGGAAGATCACAATTAATTATTTGCTTGGCTTGACAAGAGAAGCACCCCTCTGAGCTATGTCAAGCTTTTAAGGTCAAGAATGATCCATGAGAGCAGGCTGTAGGCCTAATTGGTCAAGAGTAGTCTCTACTTCTGTCAACAGAAGTACAAGAAAATAACAGAAAAATCAGTCTGAATTATGCTGGGGAAACTATCAATTAAAAATAAATATCAATTCCCCCAGGGTATTACAGTAGTCTAATTTGTCTCCCTGGTGAGAAGCACCCAGCTGCAGCCTGCAGAACGGGGCTGGGCTACAGATCGGGGCGGGGGTACAGGTTGACCGCTAAACCAAAGAAATCGTCCGTTAAACAATGAAGTCGACCGCTAAACCAATGAAATCATCAACCGGCGGGATTACAGGTTCGATCTGTGGCTAACGTTAGCATAACGATCTGTAGCTAACGGTTAGCAGCTAGCGATCTGTAGCTAACATTAGCAGCTAGTGATCTGTAGCTAACATTAGCAGCTAGCGAGCCAGTATGTTAACTATGCTTGTCGGTTGTGCATTGTGATTTGAATAGTGAGTACTGTAGTGAGTGAAAAGTTCTCTCTCTCACTCTCTCTCTCTCTCTCTCTCTCTCTCTCTCTCTCTCTCTCTCTACACACACACAGTGTGAATTGTACTGTCTTTGTCATTTGAAAAAAAACGAAAAGGTAATAAATATATTTCACCATGAAAACATTTTATTTTATTTGCTGGTCTTATATGCAACAGGGTGTTTCTGTACGGTAGGAAACTAAATTGAATAACTACTGCTAAGTAAACAAACCACTACCTCCCTTGTTTCCAACCATAGTGGATTCTCAGTTTAGATTACAGGCAATCTGTAGTCCTGCCCTGTTTCGATTTCTAAACCAATGAAATCATCAATGGGCGGGATTACAGGTTTGATCTGTAGCCCCTCCCCGTTTCGCAGGCTGCAGCTGGGTATACTTGTCCCTGGTTGGCCCAGACATTGAATATTACTATCCTGTACTGAATAATCCAACATTGTTAACAAGTACAAATGTGACACATCAAATTCAGGTCATGCATTCAGTCAGTTAGCCAGTCAAGT
Source organism: Centroberyx affinis (assembly GCF_046629955.1). Taxonomy (NCBI): domain Eukaryota; kingdom Metazoa; phylum Chordata; class Actinopteri; order Beryciformes; family Berycidae; genus Centroberyx; species Centroberyx affinis. The sequence continues at coordinate 100,004 of NW_027282479.1, read as the reverse complement.
AATGCTTAGTGAAATGTCGCTTCGTGAGATGGCTTCTAGAGGGCGTCTCTGACTAAGAGATGGCCTCTCTCCTATGGGCTAAACGCCACATGCAGTGTCATACACTGATAATGCCATATTGGATCTCACTAGCCCCGAGTCTTTGACAGAGGAAACAAATCTAGGCTATATCAAGGGGTTCACTCCGGCGTACCGGGCCGAAATGCACCGGTACAGCGGAGTGAATTTGACGGTGTAATGTGCGTTCCGGTTCTGAAAAAATAAATACAGAGCAGTACCGGTGGTTGTACCTGTTTTAGGAGCTTAAACTAATGGTTCGGTTTGTATTATGACCAAAGCTTTCCGGTTTGTGTTTGGACTTTCGGGCCAATCACAGTGCTTAAAAACGGAAAACTCCACTCAACCAGGAAGCCGGGCCACATTAAATAAACGCACAATCAAATGACAAGCACAGACAGTTTAATCTGAGCGTGGAGCTGACAGGTTGTGTTGTGAAAATGTCCAGAACGAAGAAACTAGAAATTTTTTCCTATATTCAACCCAATGTGAGTGATAAAACAATGTGTTCAAGTTAATTTAACTTGTTTCTAGTAGCATCGTTATGAGCTAAGCTAGGCTGCTGTATTTCTGCCTCTCCCACCATGTTCACGTTCCAAAACAGCCCAATGGACAGAAATCTATCAATAATTCTGTCCGTTTTCCGACAGATCAGTGTGGCCGCAGCTAGTGGAATTCAACACACGCGGCGTGGGCCTGTACAGGGTCTGTACTTGTTAAAATACAACATGTTGCAGTTGCGAGTGGCTAAAACCAGATATGCTCATGTGGTGTGTATTCATAAGTTGTCTCCCTCTCTTCCGCACAGAGCCCCCTCCACAGAGAGAGACAGAGAGCAACCGACAGAAAATTTGACATCCCGCACAACGCAGTGCTTTTATAATGTCTTTGGTTGCCATGCTGTTCTGATGTAGCCCTAAATGGGATAATTACCCAGTGCTTGAAAAGGAAGAGCAGAACAAAAGGAAGCACAGAAAAGAGAAAGAGTGCCTTGTTAAAAAGCTGCTGTAGCACGGGAATGCTCGGGGTGTCTCAACCACACTCTCCTAAAATATGTGTAAATGGCAACCTGATGGGCAAACAGAGCCCCTGCCTTGCATGAGCTGCAGCTTTTCACCTAATATAACCTCTGCAGTGAAGTAAGAATATTCTCTATTTGAGACCTAATTTACTGTTATTCAACACCATGCAAAGGCCAACTGGCAGTGTGGTGTAGCTTTCTAATAATGTCTCTAAACATGTCTCTTTGAAACACTTATATTACAATCAGCATCTTTTGTACACCTCAAACCACTATCAATCATTTAACAATAAAAGGAGGAAGGCATTAATTAAGCACATTTACATCCATCATCAAAGTTTCTGCTTGAAAATATAGTTGAATGGTGTTACCACGGGTCATAATCTTCGCTCTGAATTGAACATTTAATATGTCTTATCACATTATTAAAAAATCAGAACCATACAACCAGCACTCTCCCTGCCGTTTCCATTCCATTGCTTCGAAAACTTTCCCAAACTTGCCCTTGAGAGCCGTTCACCAATTTGTTGGACTGCACAATCAGAGATTTATGAGCGCTGTGGTCGGGAGCCGATCCAATTGCATGTAATATGCTTAATAGCTTTAATATCTGTTGTTTGAATAAATGCTTGATGAGAGTGGGGCCTGTCAGCTGAGTCATAACAATGATAAAACACCCAGTGTCACCCAGGAGTATCGTTTGGCAACACAGCCCACTGTGCTCTCCACTTTATCACCTTCATAAAAGAGGGAAACAAGCCCCAAATGAAGAATTAAAGAGTTATTAAAGGACAGCACCAGAATACAGACGAAGTTGTATTATAATAAAGCAATCAGAGATGTTTACCTTGAGAGTTGTGTTACATTCTCATATTATACTGGCAGCCACCACTCAGTTGATAAATGATTCCATTGAGAGGAGGTGATTTGGTGACTTGTCATGGCCATTATTGATTAGACTTGGGAGTTGATGGTGTCAATGAAACAGGCCCTGCTGGAAAGTGTGTGATGGGGTTTGTGGTTGTGTGTGTGTGTGTGTGTGTGTTAGTGTCTGTATGTGAGTTTCAGTATAGAATGCTGACCGATCAATACGTTGCAGGCTGCTGCCCTGTCACTCAGATCGTTCAGTGGTCATCACTGTGGGGCCTGTCACAAACGTTGCACATGAAATCTTAATAAAGCCATAAATAAAAAGCAACATTTAAAGCATTCATATTCAAAATATGTGTAGGTGAGGGAATGCAGAGGCATGTTGTGTAATATAATAAGAGTAAAACAAGTATTTCTTGTTGTATAACATTATATCACTGTTTTTGTCACTCTGTCTCTCTCTTCCTCTCCTTCACACACACACACACACACACACACACACACACACACACACACACACACACACACACACACACACAGTGCCACTCAACCTCACTTTCATTCTCTTGAGTTGTGCATACAATTGAAATTAAATGTGAGTCTGCATAAACCTTTTTTATACCTTGATATCTGTGTTGGTCTGCCTTAGGAAATTGTGGAAATGAACTCTGGTGGCCAGGCACATTACCATAGAGATGGAGCTAGCTAATGCAGGAGAGAGGGGGCATGCAGGCCAGCTGGCTGTGGCACTGATTAGAGCCGTTGCTTCTCTACTTTTTATTACTCTACTCTCACTTTCTCTCCTTCTCTCTCTCTCCCATATGTGTCTACATGCAATGCATCCTTACACACATCCTTACTCTCTCTCTCTCTCTCACACACACACACACACACACACGCATACACACACACACACACACACACAGATAACTGTGGAAGGAACCATGACCAGCAGCTAGAAACTCCAGTCCTGATAGATTCTCTTGTCATCTCCCTGAAAGCGGAATAACACTTAACAGCATTTGCCTGCTAGATAGAGAGCACAATAGAATAGAATGGGAGGTTAGCCTTCCTTGCTTGGCACAACACTCACGAGGCACAGCAGTCTGACCATGTTTTATTCTGGGGGGAAAAAAAAGAAAAGACCTTTTTAATCAATCAAGGTTAGGCCTATTCAACTCATCAAATGTGAAGTTGTCCTTATGGGGGTTTCAAGGGAGATGAATCTACAATAAAAACAAAGAGGAAGAGCGCTTTACAAAATGAAACGCACAATGGAAACTGTGGACTGAGAAATTCACAACAGGGAGTCTGTGCACACCATAAGGAGCACTACTGGGACTCAGATGAAAGGCCTTGACCCTCAGAAGTAAGCCTGTGTGTGTGTGTGTCTGTCTGTGTTTTTGTCTGTGAGTGCATGCGTGCATCCATCACCAAAGCTAACATGCTTTCTCCACCAAAAGAAAGACTTACTTACATCAAGGCCTGTTGTGTTTTCTGGCACCCCGATACACACAGAGCATTTAAGAGTCTTGTCACAACTCCCCCAGTCCCATCCTCAGTGTGTTTGATCAGCGGTAATGGGCCAGGACAGCTAGGCCCTCTTTTGATTCTTTTATTATAGAGTGTTATTATAGAGCCATATGACTGACATGAAGGCGTGATTAAATGTGATTATGCCATCTCGTTTTCTGCCTCTCAATGTGATATGACTAATTGAAGTAGAATTGTTATGTGTAGGCTCATCTTGAATAGCAGGCTGTGGAAATTGCATCACAGAAGTGGTAATTAATGGTTCCGTAGTATGGCCTTGCAGAGGTAAGTGGGCGAATACTTAATGTAGCCAGCTTCTTACAGTTAAATATAGCTGAGAAATGGGTAGGAACAGCACCATATGAACATACTGTAGATTTATGAATTAATATTCATTAATTATTTATGAACGGTCAAGTTTTAGCGCAAAACTGAGCAATCTCAGGCAGCGAAACAGCAGAGTGAGAGAGAAAGAGGGATGGGGAAGAGGAAGAGCGATGAAGGTTATTTAGTAGTCCAGAGGGGAAACAAAATTACAAGTGGATCCACCCTGCAGTTCATTGCTGCAGTTGTAGTTCATTAATCAAACATCTAGCCACTGCTTTAGGGGATTAGCCCTATAGTCCGCACATTAGTCCACACCCTTTTCCTTTAGTGACAGTGGGAGAGAGCTGAAGCCGCTCTGGATGGCTAGCATCGTTAGCTAGGCCCAGTGAGGCAACTCCATCACATTCTCAGGCCCAGGATACTTAATTTATGCTGCATATTCTCATTTTTTCCTCTCCAGTCTCCTATTGATTTAGTGGCTCCAGCAAATGCAAGTGATTTTTATCAGGCTAGCACGACTGCACAACAGCATGACCAGCTAGGTTAATTACAGAAACAAAATTCATTGTCCTTGGCTCTTGTCATGCATTGATGTCATATAGAAATTCAAAAAAGTGATGTGTGAAATAGAAATTCATCATTCCACAAGGCAAAGGATTTAGTGAGTGGCTTGGGAGTACATTTACACAAAAATTATATAAAGTATGCTGTCAAATTCTCACAGTATAATTGCGAAGGCTCTAAGTGGGAAAGAGAACAGGCTGTTCAATCAATTCCAAACACACAGTTTCATTTGAGCCATGCATTAGTGCTTTAGTGGAGAAACGGGTCTTTGTCCCCCAAGGTCTGATAGTAGCATATATTTCACTTCATTCACTGTCCCTCCTTGAGCACAGAACTCAAATCCATCAACTAAGGATGCATGTTTATATTAGGGAACATCTAGTAAAAATTACCCAGGGGATTACCCAGTTAGCTACAGTATATAGTGTGCAGCAAGTAATTATGTGTGGAGCCTACAATCTGTGACCTGTTGTGATGTATTGAGTTTTATTTTGACAAACCTTTGGCAACATCTTTCTCAGCTTGTTGTGGCAGTTTATGTTTAATATGATAGCTTAGAGGTAACCATGAATTCACTAAATCACCTCAAACATAGCAGCAAAAACTCCCCCATACCTGAAACACACCATACCTCTAACAAAGCCCCCAGTGCCAGAGGTTAAAATACTTGGTCCTCAGTCCCCGTAAGGCAAAGTTAATCCTCCACACACAGATAGGCATGGTTGGCTACCGCCACACGGACCGGCACACTCAAGCAGCCTCATCTCTCTCTTTTCCTTTTTCACATTTTTTCTCACCGTTTATCTCTCACAATGTCTCACTCTCTAACTTTTGCTCAACTTTGCTCTTTTGATTTAGCCTTTTCTCTTTCAATTTATTTTGTTCTTCGTTTTATTTTGCACCCCTTATCACTCTCTCTACCACTCCACCTCTCTCTCTTGCTCTCTCCAGTCAAACAGCAGGTAGTCAGCTATAAGCCTCTCTGACATTAGCTGATATTAGGTCTATTAGGTTCAGGTCTGCCTTGCCATGTGATTTAGCGAGCAGAGAGTGGCTGCCTCAGCATTGATCTCACACACACATACACACACACACATACACACATTGCCAGTGCAATCTCCTCAACCACCTTACCTTACTTCTACTAAGTCACAGTGACGGAGGAATCACAGAGGCTTTCAGGAAATTAGCATTTTCTGTCTACACTGCCTCACAAAGTTTTATGTGTGTGTGTGTGTGTGTGTGTGTGTGTGTGTGTGTGTGTGTGTGTGTGTGTGTGTGTAGTTTAGAGGGTGTGAAAAGGGAAAGAGTAGAGAGGAGTTTAAAAACCCCTTTCACACATGCAGTTTTTTCCATAAATTTCTTCTCTGTTTAGCCGTTAATGTGTGAATGGGAGCCAGAATTTCAGAAAACTGTCTCCTGCAATTTGTGTCAAGACCAGTATAATTTCTGTAAAAGTTATTTATTGAAATATGTGAAAACAAAGCCATTGAATTGATAGATCGAGTGTGCATAACTTAATCATTTAACATGTCGTATGTACAAAAATGTAAGACAGCTTGTCAGCATCCCAGCATATGAATAAGTTAGTCAGCAGCTGCCAGGGACTGTTAAAGATGCAGGTGTGACAAAGTAGCTAGACTCCTTGGTGCTTAGGGGATAGATAGGTAAACATACCAGATAATTAAGAACAGAAATCCCTTAGCTTAGAGCAACACCGTTAAAACTGAATGCATATCACAACAAAAGTGCCAGTGACAGAATAAGCTGTCCTCATTTTCAAATGTGCCTTTCCGTCTGCGGTAGCTGTCATTGGTTGTGCCAATCAGCCAGACTCACTCCATTGGCCAGATAAGTTCAACTGGCAATGTTACATATTCCGTATATGTAAACGCAACTGAAGGTGTGTGTAGAGATAGTGTGTGAGAGTGTATATGGGTGTTAGCACTTAACGGTTGAAGTTAATGATGTTGTGAGAATCCATTTAACATCTCCACAGAGAGATGAACTGCCCCTTCAGAGTCAATCTGAATGGAGCGCCTTCAGTTCCTCACAGCGCCAAATGCCTTTCCATCACATCTTTCCAAAGCTATTATTCAGGTTCCTTTGAATGGGAGTCAGTCGCTAAAGCTGCTCACAAACAATACACACACACAAAATTTTCACTCCTATCCTAATCTACTATGATCGCTGTTAAATCAATGTTGATAAATGCAATTGTTTACAACTTACAACACACATACAGACATATGCACGCACACACACACACACACACACAAAAGACAGAAGAAAAAGGCAAACACTATATTTGTTATAGGACACTGACAGAATGAGCAAGCAGAGTGGTTGTTTGAGAAGGAAAATTAAGGAGCTTCTCAGAAACCTTGGGCAGTTGCTTGAGCTCAACCCTTCACCTGAATAGGCTGCCTAATAGTCTCCTGGCTACTCATTATGTGGAAAGAGATCTCCTTGTAATGTGTGTTGACTTAACTCCCCAGGAGAAGCCACTGTGTGTGCACCAAGGAGATAAATACTGGAAATTAGTGAGGAACATGGCAATGTGGCCGTGTTTGTGCCTGCGAGCCTTGTGGGCTGCCAGATTCACAAATTATTCATGTTCTGGTGTTGTCACAGTTTGAGAGGTGAGGGGGGGCGAGGGGTTGGTACAGTGTGCATATTGGAAGTGGTTTTGTCTCTTTTCTTCCTTACCTGCTACATTCGCTTTGTCTTTCCTTTTACTTTTGTTTACAGCAAGTGTTTTAGACATCAGAGTGACAAGGGCGGCAGTGTAACTGCACAAACTTTTCTCTTTTCTCCCTTCCCTAAAAAAGAATAAAATAAATAAAAAAACACTGCATCACTGCATCTCATATCAGCCCATATTTCCCAGTCTTTCTTCTGCAGTGCATTTTTCAGTAGACAAGTCAGGAAAAAAATCAGCAACCAAACAAGGTTGAAAATGGGCAATCGCGGTGATGGATTATCCAAAGTCTCTCTGATGATTAATTAACAGTTCAAAGTTAATAATTTGCCTCTGGACTCATTCCTAGTGGCTGTGTATTAACTGTGACCTGATAAACACACATCACTGTCTGTGCTCCTTACCAATCAAATAACCTAACCTCTAGATGTCTGGAGAGAGCAGAGAAGAAGAGAACAATTTTGAAAAGCACATCACTGCTGTCTGTAAACAGGTTAGCCAGCACCCTCTGTACTTTCTCCCATGCACACTGCTTTCAAATTTTTGAATGTCCCTTCGCAGTGCACCAAGCAGTGTGTCTAGTTTTTTTGTGTGTGTACATATCTGTGCATGTGGTTATGTTGTTTGTCTCTCACCACTGAACGAGTGCTGGGTGATTGAGTGTTTGCAATTTTGAATGAGCTCTGTCCCCCTCTCAACACATAGTGGTTACTGTGTGTGTGTGTGTGTGTGTGTGTGTGTGCATGTGTGTGTGTGTGTTAGGAGGGGTGGTTCATGTGGCAAGGCCAAAAATGTACTTTTCAGGACTGATGGATGGCTGTCATCACTGCCCCACCACCCATCACACATCTCCACCTCTCTCTGCCCATTGTCATTTGGTGTGTGTGTGTGTGTGTGTGTGTGTGTATACACACATCCACGAGTGGCAATGCACGAGATATTATAACATTTTAGAGCACAAAGGACAGAATTGCACAAGGACTCTATAAATAGAAAACCGAAATGCCAAAGCCAACAACTCTGGTATTGTTTCTAAGCAGAAAGAATAATTTTCGCCAACTAAATTGAAAACTGGGTGGCGGAGCTGTATGCATTTGAATATCTGAAGGGTATAAAGGATGTGGATATAAAACGGTGTCAGACATGAAGAACAAAGTTCATTTATTTCCACATATGTATGAAATTAGTTCTTAATGTGTGACACCACTTTGCCCTCAATATGCAACACCAAATTTATCCTCACATTCACTGTCAGTTCACTGGTAACATCTGACTAAGATCATAGGAATAACTGCACATACATTTTAGGTGGATTTTTGCTATAAACATATGGTAATGTAATGTATCATGGGAGAGATGGTGTCTGACTGCTAACTCTGTTTTCATATCTTTACATCACAAGTCATAGTTCCCGGTATTGCGACATTACATTCACATTGTAATTGAATTGTTCTCAGCCGTAACATTCACATTACCACATGTAGGCTGATTGCCCAAATGCATGCTCGCATGAAATTGTATTACTGTGTAATTTCATCAACAACAACAACAATTTGAAAAAAAACATTCCCCTGGCCCCATTGCAAGCCTATATGCACAGGAGAATGTGCAAAGTGAGACCAATTTCAAATAGAATGTATGCAAAACGCAGTCATAAATCACAGGCAATATTTAATATTAAAACACTACCTGTGATACTGTGGGCCAAATAATGTAATTTTCTTCTATCATCTTACATTTCACTATGGACTACTGATGTGAGGGAATGGAGAGGTTTGAGCGAGGGAGTCAGTAGCAAAAGGAGGTGAGAGGCAGAAAGGGATGTGTGGTGAGACTTGAATCTACATATCAAAGATGGCATTGGGGAACTTGGAAGACATGATAAGAATATAAAATGTAACATTACTATGAAAAAATAGAAAGGCGGTGGAGAATCTTTCAAGGGAAGTCGTTCAGACGGCAGAGCTATTGTTCTCTTGACAAAAAAGGGAGCAGACTTGATAAGCAGAATACACGCTTTGATGAGATGACATGCAGTAATACATACATTTAATTAGAGACAGGGAGAATAAAGGATTACATTCCTATGTGCTTTGCTTGTCTGGGAGGACTTATAAAGATGAATAACTCAAGAAAATTGTCAAGACAGATGTCTTACAACTTAGTAAAGACTAACTGAAATAAAATGTATTTACAGAACCCATAAAACAAACTTGGATGCATAAAATCTCTGGTGAAGAATAAACAACCATTTTTTCTCAACTGAATGCTTGCTTGTTTATTCTCTTTTGTATTATCTTAAGTCTTGTTGCGATTACTTTGTCATTGCTTTGACTTGACTCAGTACGGTGTATTGCGATTATAAATTGACTTCACTTAAAGTTTAATTTGATGTCATCTAAAGCTGACAGTGTCTGCACAAACAATCCATAAGGTTTTTTCATTTTTCTTTTCTTTTTTTTGATACCAACCCCAATTAACACTTTTATGTAGTAATATTCTTTCTCTTTTCAATTTGAGCTGCACCAGGAATAGGAGTTGGAATCTTAACCGTCTAAATTCAGCGTATCTCACTTTTCCAATCTCGTTGTGAATCATGAGAAGGCAAAGACAAGTCAGTAAGGCAAAAAAACTCTAACTAACCACTAACCTTTAATCTCCAATGCTATTTGCTCTGCTTAAAATGTAAACACAATGGTTCACATCACTCTTAGTGTCTGTTAGACATAAATAAAAAAAGATATGCTAAGCAAGAGCAGTGTGCAGTATTTTGTTAATTTGAAATGTGTTTTGGAGGAGTGTATATTCTTTCTACTGAATACATGAAGAAACAGAAATTGGTGCTAGTAACCTGTTGTTACGCCCACAATCTGTCTTCACGGCTTACGTATGAGCAAAATCTGTGCTTGTTGGCAGCCATTTGAAAACACCACCCTGTGCCAGTTAACACATGCAGCAACCATTAGACCTCTCCTGCTTGGGTAGTTCAGAGTGCCTTCAAGGCATCCCTAAGGCATCTTCCAGGACAGCTGCTGAAACAATTGTGTACTAATGTATTAAACTCCAATTAACTTCACAACCACAACTTTCAGGGACTCTGCTGCCAGAGAATTTTTGCTCTAACAGTGATAAGAAATTGTAATATTTTTTAGAGGACTGAGGATTGAATGCCATTTAGAACCGAATCAGCCGAAAAGCCAATATTAAGAATAGCAGTAGCCTTTGCCCAAAATATTCTGCTTTTTCCACTTCATAGCACTTATCTTTCTCTTACTAACATTAACTGCTTTAGACTTCTTTGAGGAATTCTGTGAACTTACATCAATGGTAATACATTGAAATCAGACACTTCACCAAAGCAGTTTTCAGATGCATTTCAAGACTGACCTTCCATTACTCATTTAAAAACTCTCTGTGATCTACATTTCTCTGAATAGAAAATGTGCAATTCTCCAAAGAAAAGTGATGCTGCAGTGTTGTATAGTACAATACCTTTGGCTGTGGCCTTTATGTATTAAAAACAGGAGATCTATGCAATGCTGTATATTCTCAAACTTTTTCAAAATAGACTTTGCTCATGCCCGATAAACTTCTTTATAAAATCAGATCCTGTCAGGTCTCAAATGATCAAGTATTAATAGGACAATATTTATTCACTTTTATTAAAGTGTTGATGCATGCTTCTTAATGACGACCTCTAGTACTGCGACTGCAAATGAAAGAATCCCCACCAACGCAGCCACCTAAATATGAAAAAGATTTTATCAAATGAGAAAAATATTAGAGGCAGCGTGGCTTGTTCTCTGTTTCCATGAGTGAGTGGTACCTAGTGGGCCATGTACTCTATAGAAAGCCTGATTCAGATCGATATGTATTAGGAGGGCCAGACTTCGAGTACCTGGGTGCTGCTCTAGCTCCTGTGGACGTTGGCGCTGGCTGTATAGTCCCATCTTTCCACCACATCATGTTTCTCTTTGTCTCATCTGTTTCCTTACGTCATTGTCATTCTACATGTTACAGTCCATTTTACTGTTTTTTGTTTTTTTTTTCTAATAAGCTTAGGAAGGCTTGTTATGCCTCTCCAACATGCTATTTTTTGTCTTGTGTTTTATTTTGTTGCTTACTGTATTAAATAATTTTGTTTTAGGTAGATCTATGTAGGCTCATTCGCTTGAATTTGAACTGAGGTAGACAGACAATCATCTGGCTCTGTTTAGGTCAGCGTAATTACCGGACCCACTACAGCAGAGCAGAGGAAAAGCATTTTACTGTTGCACACACATCTAACAGCAGGTAGCATGTGGCTTTAGTATTAGAGTAAGCCGGGCTTTCAGCCGGCTGCCAGTACAGAGGGAGAGCCGAGGGATCACTCTCAATCCTCACACATACATCACTCTCTCATCTCCTTCTCGCTCGTTCTTATGTGCACCACACACACGCATACACACATACACACACACACACACACACACACACACACACACACGCACACACACACATTATGTGCACACAGATATAGTACCTAATGGCAAACCTTACTAGTGTCAGAGCTGCTCCACTGAGGATCACAAGCCTTAGTATCTCTCTACAAACCATCACTGATAAAAGAGGACAGTTACTCTTGTTGATACTTCCTTGGAGACACAGGGAAATGGAAGCAGTTGAGATGTGAAAGCAAAGTTCTCAAGGGAGGATTGCAAGCATAATCTACACTGGTGGTGAATGGAAATAAAAAAATAAAAATAAAAAAAACATGGATTTTTGTCAAGAGATTTTCCCAAACATAGACTTCAATCATATGATTGAAGACACAAGGGCAGAATATACCGTGCTGCCACTGACATTAGAAAAAATAAAAATAAAACAGCCATTTTTTTCCTGTGTGATCTTGTAGTCTTCAATTTTTTAATAAGCTGTTACGCTGTTAAGCTGTTAAGCAATAACAGTTTTATGGTTTGGATGGTGTGACTTGTACCTTCCAGAAAGCAGCACAGTGTCATTAACTGAAAATATACAATATTATTTATAGTTATCTATTATATATACCAAATACCAATACACCAAAAAAAATAAGTGTGAATGAGTGTTGAGGAACATTTGTGTGTATGTGTATGTGTGTGTGTGCGTGTGTGTGTGTGTGCTATTTTTTGACATGCATGTGTATGCAAGTGTACATGTCATTATGTATACTCTTGCCTGCGTTTATGAATGTCTGCATGTGTATATCTGTGTGCATGCTTGCTTGTGTGTGTGTGTGTGTGTGTGTGTGTGTGTGTGTGTGTGTGTGTGTCAGAGTGAGTATACACTCTGACGATGAGCGTACATCTGTGTATGTGTATGTGTGTGCACTTGTACACTAGTTACCTGAAGGTCATTTGGAATATCTGTCCCAAGTTGACTTGCTGGCTCTTGTTGTTGTATCCATGCAGCATCTCACCAAACAGGGTGTCATTGAAGCGGACATCCTGCCTTGGGCACTTTGGTCCCTCGCAGTTGTCTGTCTGCAGGAGGCAGGAGCGCCCATCCGCTGCCAGCTTGTACTCTTGCACACACCTGAGGAGGAGAGGGAGGCCATCAATATAATGTATATGAACCCATATACGCTTGAGGTGAAAGGGGACATGTGTACAGGTGCAGGCAAATTGCCAAACATGATAGGGCAGATTGTGGCATAGATCAGCATGTTGTAGGACTGGCTAAATAACTTTCAATGCTGATGCTGGGGCAGGGTGATGCATGATGCAGCAAAATGCAAAGTACCTTAAGTGATTTGAAAGACTGAAACTGTATGACATGTGGGATGCGCACACACACACACACACACACATACACACACACAAACAAACACGCCCACAGAGGTACATTCACACACCCTTCACTTCACAGGTCTTAGAAGTGTGAGATGCACTATCCCCAGAAGAGAAACACCAGAGCACACAGCTTAAAAACCCAATGGATCATAGAGGCTGCTATTGTTTTCCTATCTAATCTCTCCATTGTATAACATTTAAAACACACACTGCCAGCATTTCTAGTAAGGTGAAAACTCTGGCAATGTATGTGCCATGATATACATATTCAGCATTTCCCCACCTCAAAAATGCCTGAGATGCACTGTTTGGATAGCATTCACTTAATGGTAATGAAATATGTAGGGAGGCGGCACATAGTGATCTCATTAGGTTTAATTCAGACTTGATAGCATACTTTGGATGCAGGGGTAAAAACTGGATTATAATCAGTTGGATACTTGGTTGGTGTTTGCCATCTGTTTACTCGAATGTATCTACTCTGTGAATGAGGTTGCATACCTGGCAACCTCTAATGCCTGCATTGAAATTCAGCATTCTTTGACTCTTGACCACACTACCTGACTTTTCGCTGGGTTATTGCTGGAGTGGTGACTGGTTTGTGGCATGTTGTGGGTCAAGTGGAGAACCACCCCTAGATGATATCAACAAAGTCTCAAACAACTTAAGTGGAATTCAGCTGTAATCTTCTATTTGGCGACCAGGAGGCACAGTGATGTCTCTCACCCCTCATCACATTGTCATCAACTGGTAAATGTTGTGTGAAATGCCGCCTGCCATGTCAATGAGCCATGCTTTAAACTATAGCAGCATATTGGGGAACAGTTTCTGTGATACTCTATGCAAATTAGGAGTCCGTTTTAATTTTAGTACATACCAACAAGTTCACTTTTAAAAGTGTCTCAACTAGGGATGTTCCCGATTCCGAATACAATATTTGTCAAAGCACGAATAATGCATTTGACAGTAATATTTTTTCAATATTATTCAGATGTGTTATGCCTATAGTCACAAAGAAAACTGAAAATAACTTGACTGGCTGTTGTCATTGAACCCAGAAAAGAAGAGAACAGGGTTTGTTTGAGTCTCTCAGCCAGTCTGCTGGTGCCTGTGACTCACACATGGAGCTGCAATAGAGAGAGACAGAGACAGAGAGAGACAGAGACAGAGAGAAAGAGAGAGAGAGAGAAGCTTGTTCGTATGCTTTTTGTTCACTCCAGTAATAGCCTTATTATTTTAATTACTAATTTAGCATTGGTGAGGCCAGTTCTTCTGTTTTTCTTGTCCCGGTGGGTCTGCTGCCCTGCTCTGCTGACAGACTTTGTGAGGTTGGAGTTGTTTTGACTGGGAGTGACTCCTTGTCCTCTGAGTCTGTTCACTGCAGCAGGGACGTTGTGTCTCCCCATTGCGTCACACTACTTGTCCTCACAAAATATAACTTTGAGAAATTTGAGTAGGCGCACAGTAGCCAAAGATAAAGGCTATTCCTTCCAGGGAGGCTATTGATTTTTCTTTTTCTTTATACCAAAATATTGTCGTTGTCAGGTGAAAATCTTGTATCTCCAAAATGTCAACTTTTCAGGAACTCATAAAAATAGCCTTATTTTTAGCTTGATCACAATACATTTACTGTTCACCCAATGGGTTTAGAAAGGGTTCAATCAGACCAAGGGTCGTAGAATTTTCTCAACCCATAGAGGAGCCTGTACTCTATCAAGTGAAGTTAAAACATGAAAATCACCCAAATTGGACTTACAAGGTTTTTCACCTGACAACAGCGATGACAACAGCAATACGCAGATAAAACAAAAAGTTGTGGTAAAATGAAAATTAGTTTTTAAAAAGAGGTTGATACAAGAACATATTACAGACACTAATAAAGTATGCTATTTAATTTGTTCCTTTCATCTCTATTTGTTTCCCAGTGCATAAATGTTCATTGTCCCCCAGTGAGGGGTGGAGTGGGATGGGGGGCACGCTGTTCAGTTGATAGCATGAAGTATTTCATAATGAAGATGTTTATAATTGACAGTTCAGTGTGGTGGTGGTGGGGGGAGAGGTTCATCCCGTTCATACTAGCATACAATAATTCAAGATGGATATTTTTTCCAGTTTATAATCATTTATGAATATGGCTGTTTATGGTTGCATTTTCTAAAAGCCTATGCTCATGGTTATATAACACTGAGGTTATTGTTAAATGCAGCTTTAAAAAGCAAACTTTCTGTTGTTATACTTCATTATTATTGGTTATTGTAAAACCAATGAGTTGATTTAATATCTCAATAACAGCAATGGAAATATTTACAAAGGAAAAAAAAATCTAATGTTAAAGATAACATGTGTACACTCAAAAAAAATCTAATGTTAATGAAGCAACTTTGAATGTGGTATGATTTACAATTTCCATTGGTGCCAGACGCAACAGTGACGGCATCTCAGAAATGGCCAACCTCCTGGGATTGTCTACACCACAGTGTCTATTTACATAGAATGATGTGATCAACAAAACACATCCAGTCAGCTGCAGTCCTGAGGGCAAAAATGCCTCACAGATCAGAGAGGTCAGAAGAGAATGGCAAGACTCATTCAAGCTAACAGGCGGGCCACAAGTACACAAATAACATCTTAGTACAGCAGTGGTGTTGTACCAAGTGCACAGAAGGGCATCTCAGAACAGACAACTCACTGAACCTGATGTGGATTAGCTACAGCAACAGAAGACCATGCTGGTTTCCCCTCTTGTTCTTAGCTGCAGTGTCAGCTAAGAACAAGATGAGGGGTCTGCTGGCAAATGAAGAGTAGAAAAAAGTTGCCTGGTCTGGTTTCTCTTGCGAAATGCTGATTTGGCATGAACAGTCTGAATCCATGGATCCAACCTGCCTGGTGTCAACAGTGCAGGCTGCTGGTGGTGTAATGGTGTGGGGAATGTTTTCTTGGCACACATTAGGCCCCTCGGTAATAACTGAGAATCACTGGAATGCCACAGTGTATTAAACATTGTCGCTGACCAGCTGCATCCCTTCGCGGCCACAGCCTACCCTTTTCCAAATGGATACATCCAGGAGGATAATGCACCATGTCACAAGGCACCCATCATCTGGTTCCAGGGACATGACAGTGACTTCAGTTTACTCCAATGGCCTGCGGAGTCGGCAGATATCAACCCAATAGAGCACATGTGGGATGGGGTGAAATGGAAAGTTCACAGCATGAATGTGTCGCCGGATAATGTGCAGGAACTGTGTGACAATATCGAGCCAGCAAAAAGCAAGATCCAGGTTTATCTTCAATCCATGCCTCGAAGAATTCAGGCTGTTCTGCATACAAAACGGGGCACCAACCCAGGACTAGATACCTAATAGAGTGGAGTTAAGAAACCCTGCCTTAGAGTTGGCGTTAAAAATATACTGTGAAATCTATCTCTAAATCTATCTCTAACCAATGCAACCTATTATCTCAGAGAATGTCACATATTTATGTATGTATTTTGATTGTATGTATGCATGTATGTATGTATTTGTAATGTATTTGAAGAGTCAGAAGTCTGCTTATTACTGTTATTTCAAAATGAACCAGTATTATTCAATCTGTTTATTACAAGATCAAAATGTATCAACTTTGCGTCAGCCTTAATAAACACTGTTTCTCATATTTTCCGCCTTCTGTCATATCATTTATGAATTTTAGTAAACTCTTTCTATAGACTAAGCTGTAACTATATGCCCTCTGTCCCTAAAATACACTTGCCCTACAAACATATACACACAAAAGTACATACACACAAACAGAAGCACACACATTACATACAGTACATCCATACATACACACGATGTCACTAATACACGCATGCGTGCGCACACACACACACACACACACACACACACACACGAATAAGTAATTACTTCTTAGTCAGCCAACATACACAATTTACACATTTTGTTCTTTCCCAAACACTCAATTAATACAAATTATACTCTACCTCATTACTATAGGCATATAAACCAGTGCTTACAGTGCCTCTGCTTGCATTTCCCTTTATCCTCATGTCGTGAGGCTTCCAATTAAATTTCAGTCTTCAGTCTTTCTGCAGCCGTCTTCCTGACTACAGTTTATTGATGCAGCCAGGCCTTCACAGAAATATTTTCATCAGTACCTTCGTATTCATTCGCATGGAATTAAAATCCTTGGATGGATCTTACATGGCGATGTGTTGGAAATGAACAATTTTCTTGTGTTAGTTGATAAATATCTCGTAGCCTGCCACAACGTCTGAATATAAACCTCACAACCTGGCAGATATGTAGTAGCGATACCAGTGCACAAGTCCTTGCCTTCACCCACACAACATGAGCGTGTTCTAGGTTAAACTTTGGTCTGAAGAAAACCGACAACCTGATTGGCTGTATTTACATTTCTGTGGGCTGTTAGTTATTCTCACCCGCAGAACATGAGCACATTGCTGGAACTGGGGTCATCCGCCAGGGGCACCAGCTGCTGGAGACACAGCTGCTCGCAACCCCCATTGAATCCATCCGTGCAGTCAGTGCCCCTGGAGTAGTCATAGCAACCTGAGCCATCCTTCATCGGCCTCAGCCCCTCGGGACACTGCAGGAAAATAGAGACAGAGAGGAAAAAAAGAGGGAGGAGAGAGTGGTGGGAGGGATAAGTAGATAGAGGGTGAAGAGGAAGGCAAGGATGAGGGAGACAGAGACAGAAAAAGAGGAGTGAGGGAGAGAGGTCAGCATGTGCATTTTAATCAGGATCAGGCAGGTCTGAGGAGGCAAAGATCGCAAGATGGGAACGAAGAGAGGAGGAGATGAGGGCAGTGGGATTTTAAACAAGGGGAGAGGGATCCCAAGTAAGAAGACAGGAATAAAAAAGAGAACGAACAAATGAACAAACAACATAAAGAAAGAATACAATGAAGCAAAACAAGAGAACAAAACATTAAGATGCCATGGGAATAGAAAACTGTGCGCGATTTCATGAATATTTGAAAAACACAACATCTTCACCCTGAATAAGCTGGCAACTAGGGGCTTACTAGCACAAAGAAACAGGTTTCATCAAGAGGATGTGCTGAACAACACCATGTCTTGGTTCCATTTTCAGAGACAGCAGGGAACTGCTTAAATGTTGATTGGCTAATCAGAGGACCAGTCACAAAGCAGCACTCATACCTGACCCACATTTACATTCATACTTGGAAACAACCATGCCAATTACCCCTTTTTCATTTTGACAGTAAAGGAAACGTAGACATATTTTTTTATATATATAAATGAACCGTTTCCGATTCTTTTGACGTGCACATATCATGTAGATGTGTGTAGATTTTATTTTGTGTCTGATTTTCACTCCCGAGTTAAGTGTGCAGTATTACATATTCAGACCTGAGACTTATCTTTGGTATTAATTTTAAATGAGGCAGCTGCGGTGAGGAGAAAGTAAAGCACCCAAAATAAAGCACGCCCCAAGAAGTCCTGATTCAGACTTGCAACTTAAATTTGGTCTGGATGTGCCACTTGCTCTCAAATCAAGGTGGAATAAATCTAACAGATCTACTGGTATGCTGAAGGAAAGCATAATACTTTTCTGTGTAATGAAAGGAGCCAATCTAAAACAAGTTGTGTTGAATGAATGAATATGAATAAGGCAATTTGGTTAATTTTTAATATATAATGTATTCTTCTTTCATTCAAACAGCATTCTTATGATTTCCACTTGACACATATGTCCCACCTTGCTAGCTTAATCTGTCAAAGGCCATAAAACATATTGGTTCTCTACACTAATCTCTATCAATAATCACTACAAATAATTATAATGATAGCAACATAAGACTAATCAGATGGCAACCAAAACCATTTCACTAAAGAGATCTGATAATGAGAAATATATAAATATAAAATCATTTGGCTATTTATCTGCATATCTCTATCATAATTGGTATCATTTCAACCAATGTTTTTCTCACATGAAGTCGATTTAAAAAAAAATAGTGCTGTCCACCACTTAAGGTCATAAGATTGAAATAAAAAAATGTATTGTATAAAAATTAAACAACCCAGATGTGCCTAGAGACAGACCTAAATCTTTTATCAAAAGCTCCAACAGCTCCCATAGCCAAATATGTTTTTCTTGATAGTTACTATAGACATGATAGATACCATAGTGTGGAAAAAAAAACCTCAAACTGAAACAAGATGACAATAGAACACTGTCATACATTAAATTAATACATCCTCTAATATAATTCATACTCACACCAGTCCAACCACACACTACAGTCCCAAGTGAGCTAATATGTTTATGAGTATCCTAAGTGACTATTTAAATGGCATGGTGCTGCAAATGGCTGATTTCAATATTTGCACAGCCCCCATAAGAGATGCCATGCAGGCAGCCTAAGTCTGCACATGAATGACAATTTCTGCACATCTTTTGACTTTTCTGAACAACTTAAATTATGTAACTTAAGTCAGCTAACTCTGACTCACATGGAGCTTTGCGTGTGGGCTCTCTCTCCCTCTATATGCCTCTTGTCTTTCTTTCTGTACACACACACACACACATACACACACACACACACACACACACACACACACACACACACACACACACACACACACACACACACACACACACACACTGAGAGCAGCCAGCACTGCAGGAACACTAGGGTTAGGTTTTGCTCAAGAGGACCTGAACAAAATTGTAAATATGATCTCGCATATGGAGCTGAGATGACTTACTATTCCATCTCTGTTGCATCTTTTTCATTGTGTAACATCTCTGCAGTAACACTTTGTCTCTCAGTTGGATACACCATACTTCTGCTGCCAGCTCACTGCTGAGAAGCCACCAGCCCACTCACCTCACATCAAGTTAAGTTTCACTTATTAGCCCAATTCTAACACCAATTATGATGCTGAAATTAGTTTTGATATGCTGGATTAAAAACACTTTACATAATAATAATAATAAAAAAAACTCACATTTGTTAGCTATATCAAAAAATAAGATTTGTTTTCCTTGTGAAGATATGGTTTGTTATGCATTGTTTATTATATATAAGAATTAGAATAACCAATTTTAACACCAACTACTTGAAATTCATCGGTAAAAAACAGAGAGGATGCTATCCTGATAGTGATATGATTTAATAAATGTAGCTTTAATAGAGACTGTTGTGCCACACAAATCTATCAAACACGGTTGGGCCCATCATGGATGTCTATAGGAGAATTAGCTGTGTGCAATGTACAGTATATACAGATATTTGAAAAAGTAGTAGTGGTGTGGGTGCAAGTCCATTCAATTGTATTATAAGTCAAAGTCAGTAGTCTGATGAAGTAGATTTGTTTCCAAAATTATGTTACCATGACATACTGAACTGTCCTCCCTTTAGCCCCTTTTGGTTCTTGCCTCTACTCCAAAGCACTTTGAGTTGTAGCTTGGAAGAGTCAGCTCAGATCAGTTGTTTTTTGACAGCAAGTGTTTAGCAAAGCAACTAATGTTAACATGCACCTACTAGATAATACTAACATTATCTACTAGCTTCGTAACATAAAAAAACAAATGTCTTAACAAGACAGTGATGATTAGCTGAACAAATACTGCTTACAAGCTGACATCATCCAAACACAAAATCGATCAGATGTATCACGAAGTGATCAAAAGTGAGCTCCCTCACTCCCTCCCTCAAAAACAGCACAGAAATGAACCAATTATATTCCATATTGCTGAGAAAGCCAAGTATAGAAATGCAATCAACTGTTCGCAGCTGTTGTCACTTAAGATCTATGGACCTCCACTATGTACTATGTGAGAGTGCATCATGCAGGGTTGGGAAAACTAATTTGAAAGTATAGCACGGTTATTTCACAGAGGAAGAAGTTCAACTACAGCAAACCTATCCTCAAGAGAAATATAGTTTTGTTAACTACAGTTACTTAGAAAACGTAGCTCAAACTACTTTGTAAAAAATGATCATATCTACATCTGTAATGTCATATAATGCAAAATCCCATGTCCGGAAAAAATCACCACTCATTAGGATGTTGACAAAAATTGTCGGGGCTTCCCGGTGGCTCAGTTGGCTTGGGTGCGTACCATATGACTGCAGCATCCTGGGTTTAGATCCAGCCTAAGACCTTTGTCATATGCCATCCCCCTCCCTCTGTCTACCCAAATGTTTCCTGTCTCTCACTTCTGTGCCCTATCCAATAAAGGCAAAAAAATAATAATAATTGTATTATATTTGAAATAAAGTGTAAGGGATGGTCACTCTTTATATGGCCAACATTCTGACAGCTGCCTGCCAGAAACTAGTCTGGACGTAAACGTAAACCAAATAACCCTATCTCGGTTCATCACAGGAATCAGTGCAAGGAATGTTAAAGGGGAAGTAAATAACGCTTTTACTGCCCCATAGCACAAAAAGACCATACTATATCTGTTGGGGGTTAATAGGGTTGTTGATCAACACCAGTTGCGACTGTCAAAGCTAAATGAAACTTGGAGAGCAGAGAAATTGTTTTGGGGAAATGAACTTTGCTTGTTTGTATTCATGCTCAAGTATGTATTGCTGTTTGCAAGCTGCAATATGTCTTACAAATCTTTCTTACAAATGTATCTATGTATGTATGTATGTATGTATGTATGTATGTATGTATTAGGAGATCATAGCCTATCTACACAGTAATAGTGTGTACTAACAATACTTTTCCATAGGTAAATACGCAGATTAATACACTGGTATAAGGCCATTGTAAAATGCAAAAAAAAACAAAAAACGTAATCTGATCTAATCTGATCTGATTCCCTTGATCTCAACAGTTACAGACCTATCTCCAAACTACCATTCTTAGCCAAGGTACTAGAATAAGCTGTCTCCTCTCAGGTAATATCTTCCATGACGAGTAACAACATCTTTGAAAATTTTCTGTCAGGCTTTACAGCCCCCCATAGAACAGACACCGTTCTCCTGAAAGGAACATATCCAAAAGCTGTGTGGAAGAGATGTTGATATTTAATTTCAGGAAAGGGAGGGGTTTTACAGGGAATCAGTATGCTGCACCAGGAAGCTCATGCCTTTTATTTACATTTTTCCCCTCAGCAAGAGCTTCTGGGTTTCACAAGATTAGCAAAGCCTCAATACTGTGACTGCCACCGTTGTACTCTATGTATCCCATCGAGTGAGATCCTAGCTGTTGGATAACAGCACTTTACCATTCACTTTAGTGGTATCACAAAGATGGATGCATATAAATGATACTATGATTATTCTGTCACAATGAAAAACCCTAATCAGTATTGCAAGTGTTGCTGGAAACTTTTTTTTACAGTTTCACTTCGTATGACCTCGTCCACCACTTCCACAGATGGCCACACTGATCAATCTGTGATTCCCTATGTTCTCTGCGTCTGTGCAGGATTGTGTGTGTGTGTGTGTGTGTGTGTGTGTGGGTGGGGGTCTGCGGCACATGTAAATATGTGTGTAAATAGAGTGTTGGAAGCAGAACTCACTCCAACAAGAGAGACAGAAAATATTTTGAATTTGTCTAACCTTTAAAGCCCAAATTTAGAATGTCAACAACTGCAAAAATGGGAGGAAAACAGACAAATCACAGTACCTTAATTGCGTAGCTACTGCTTTCTAACATTTTAACTGTAGTTCCTGCAATCTAGCCTTAGTTTTCCATTTTACTGAAATTGATTTTTTTTTAACCTGTAGTTTATGGCTAAAATTGCTAAAGCCATCCCCTGGCATTACATAACCTAATGATTCAAACAGTACTATTTTGACCAAACAGAGCTATTGTCATAAGTAACATAGACCACGTATCACAAATTCCATAATACCCCAATTGTTTAACTCTCAAACATGTTTTGATACTCAAAAAAGAACCTACTTTTAAACTGCACACACCAAGGGTACTTAATGGAAAACATGGACATAAAACGCTGAAATAATATTTACATCAGCTATATAACTGCGCTCTCTAGGCTGTAGAAATTTTCCAGTGGGTACTGCTTGACAATAGTTGCCAAAGCACTTAACCAACTGGATGAATGTGCAAAAAACATTTGTGCCATGAATGTGTGCAAAGCATACACATAGCAGAAGGAATTCAACTTCTTTTGTTGGTCTGAGAAGAGGCGGGGAGGAGAAAAGGCATCCAAATCATAAAGCAGTGCGTCATGAAAAGGGAAGCACATTGTATTTGAAGGCTATGCCCTTGTAAACAACCATGAGAAACATATTGTGTTTTGGTAAGATAAGCATTTATGCATCCTTGTCCCTCAGTTGCATCCTTCAGATTACAGATTTAAGGTCAAACTGCTTGTAACACTTAAAACATTTCCCGTGGCTTGGAATACATTGATGGTTTAATAGATAATCTATCTATCCTAAATATTTACTAAACATCTAATCTTATTTATTTTAGTGATAATTCACGAGCAGACCCAAAGCTAATTTGGCATGTAATATTTCAAAAGATGTTCATCACAGTGACTATTTTGCTTTTAAATTTTATATCAGTGCACATGTATTAATCAACAACAATGAAGACATTAGTAGGTTGATATACATGTATATATGCTTCTGTGGTGATATGATGCAAATATAAACATCTACACTGTATTTTCAATGTGATCTTTTGTGAAATCTGCATGTCCCGCGTGGAGAAAATAGACTCGACACCAAAACTATCACTGCAGGTCCGCAAGCCGGGAGTGTAGCTCATCATAAGCACTGCTCTGGCAGATTTTTTGAGGTGAGCTGCCCATTCCCCAACCCCCACTTTCTAATCCCTTGTCACAGTCATGCGACCCCCCACCTTCCAAATCCCAATACCCTTGGTTACACGTGTTGTGGACAGGGTCCCATATGTTCAAAATTGCGATAGAATACCAAAGGGTACTGTTCATGTGCCATATTGTTGCTAGTACCTCTTCATTGGTAGTCATCTTGGTATAACTGCTTGAGGAGGAAAGGCTCCTGCTTTGGGAACTGGCAGCTAGTTTCTCTGCACTGCAAGTTATGCTAAGGTAGAGGGACACATCTTGATTTTTTTCTTGTGTTGCATATCTGTGGACAGATATTAGGTCTTGTCTGAACAGTTCATGGGGTCCACAGCTTGGGCCAGATTATCCATATATGACATCGGGCGAGTGCCCGGGGGCACCAGCCAATTTGCCTTGTTGGGGGGCATCACAGCATTCAAACCACAATTATACCTTTAAAAGTTTTGTCATATTTTCTTTATATATTACTCTCTGGCGGAAATGCATACATGGCCAAAATTAACCTTTGACACTAAAAAAGAATATAAAGAGAAAGAATCGTGGTTGGTGTGTAGGTGCCCCCTCGCCTCCCCGCCTCCCCGCCTCCCCATCACATTTGAATTTGTCCAGTTCAAGCATTTTGTGTGGGAAGAGAAAAGCCGTTCACCAAAAAAGCTGCTGTGAAAAACTAGGCTGAAAACTACTTTCATGCAAGTGTGTTTGCCACAGTCAGGATTTTCTTAACCTGCCTGTTACTAACTGTAAGGGTGAGAGATATTTTTCACAACTTAAAAGAGTGAAGAAGAACTGGTCGAGTTGATGCTTGTGGAAAGGTTTTCTCTTTGAACTGGATACGCGGTTTGTGATGCTTATAGCAACCATAATTTCTAATAGCCTACACATTGCAATATATTCAGGGATGGACTGGCCATCGGGACTACCGGGAGAATTCCCGGTGGACCGCTCTATCTACTCTATCTACTCTATAAACAGAGCACGTTCCGGTTCTGAAAAAATAAATATGGAGCAGTACCGGTGGTTATACAAGTTTTGGTGGCTTAAACAACTGGTTTGGTTAGTTTTTACACCAAGTTTGCCGGCTGAGCGGTGTTTGGACCTTCGGGTCAATCACAGTGCTTAAAACGCAAACTCATCCAACCGGGAAGCTGGGCCACGTTAAACAAACTCACATAAAATGACAGGCAGAGTTAAATCTGAGCCGCGGAGCTGACAGGTTGTGTTGTGAAATCACCAGCAAGGATGGTTGGTGTCTGGCCAATTGTGGTGGGCTGGTCTGGACTAACGTCCCAGTCTGAATGGGCTACTCCTTTCACCTTCTGCAATTCCCACTGTCACATCACCTCACCTGAAGTGACTGCTTGCTACAGTCATTGAGCTTGCTTTATTTGGTGGTATGTGGGGGCCTTGTCTGTGGTGCTGAAGTTGCATTAGATGTCTGTAATTATTATTTTTTTTAGTCATGCACTGTAATGGTTTGGCATTTATTCTTCATTCAGGCCTTTGAAAATTTATGTTGGAAACAATTATTTTTAGCATGATGTCTTTGATGTGAGAAATTTGATACAGTATAGCTCTGTGTGTAAAGCCTAAAATGACAGTTGTCAGTCTATGGTGTAAAGTAATTTGTTGGTTAGTACATTGTCTTATATTTGTCTGTAGTATGTGTGTTGAGCCTGTATAGTTTAAGTTAATGTAAATTTATGATCTTTATTGCCATAGTAAATTTAACATTTTGCATGTAAAATGGAAGGAGGGGGGCACTTCAAGTGAGGTCACCCTAGGGCACCACACTGTGTTAATCCGGGCCTGTCCACAGCACTGTAGAGTAATTACAGATGGTGCACGTCTGGCAACTTAGCCAAATTTAGCAATAGCGACCAGCTCCAGAGCCATTCATCTCTTGAATGTAATGTCGACTTCCTCACCAAATCAAGATTGGAGTCATTCATCGTGGTGAGGCAGAGCTGCGGGATCTCCCTCCTAATTCAGAATAGTCATGCAGGGACCTGTAGTTGAATCAAAGGACTCTAGGTTTCCCACTCGATCTGCCTGGTAGGTGCTTGCTCCTGTTGTCTCCCCTTGCTCAGACAACTCTCCATAGACCTGAGGGCCGGATAGGGTGAGGATTTGCTTTTAAGGAAAATTAATTTTGTGGTAGTGTCTCTGCTGAGAATCAAACTCGGGTCTCCCGCTTGAGAGTCTGCAGTCTAACTCCCTGTGGGCCACGTGACCCATAAAGTGGTGAACAGACCGACCGACAATACCATAAAGCCCCTGCTATCGCAGGGCTAAAATCCAATAAGGGCACATTAGACATTGTAGTAACCATTTTGTGTGTGTGTGTGTGTGTGTATGCATGAATGCATGCATCCAAGTTCCATCCAAAGTTGGTCACAAAGCATTTGAAATGTGTTTATCTTTAACTGTTGGATAACATTTAAATACTATTCCCTTTTCTCTCTCACACATGCATCTGAGTGTTTCATCCCTGAGTATGGAGGATAACATCAGACACCAAGGGTTGATTATATATATATATATATATATATATATATATATATATATATATATTTGTACTCTGAGGAAAATTACAAATAGGAATATTATGACACCCTTATGAAACAAACAAGAGTGTTGGTTTTCTCTCTTGAGTATATTTACATTTTCTAGACAATGATGTTATCTGTAAGTGCTTTGAGGGGAAGATGGGGGATTCAAAATTTAAAAGAAAGCATGACTTAAGAAAACAAAGAAAACTGAAGAAAAAGGAACATACATGTATGCATGGAAAATAACTGCACACAGATTACTCATGCACTCCACAATTCAAAAGATCTGAATGAAAGCTATTAGTTTTCCTAATTACCTATTAACGCCCTGAGCTTTAATCAGGGACTGAGCGTAATTTATTGAGAACTCTGTCTGTTAATGATCCCATCGAAATTAAGATGCTAGATGTTCTTAATTAGTGCCTATCACGTCTTCTCAGTGAATGAGGCGATAGTAAGAAAAGTGTGAACAGTCAGTGATCATATAGCCTATGTGTATCAAGGCAACCTTAGTTGATAATGGAACATGACTATAGGTAAATACTGTAGTGAAAGACTATTCACACAAAGAAACTTACAGAATCTTTAAAATTATGTCAACAAGTATGGACATTAAGGACAGGATAGAAAATTTCCTAAGGGACAACTGTGCTGAGGCTTTCATAAAACAACAAACAGGGATCATATAAAAAAAAAGTCTTCTGAACAGTGCAGCTCTAAATCATACTGACAGGTGGGAAAAAATCAAATACTCTAAGAGCCTATTTGACAGCCTAATCTGGTTTGGAGGTGGCAGAGATGCATGCCCTGAGGCTCTGCTGCTCCTCAAATGGTTTACAAATTAGGCACAACAGCTTTATTGCCGCAAGAGCAAAAAACACGGGAGGATGGAATACAGTCCCCAGTGAGAAACAGGAAGTTTCAACCCAGCTGTTTGTTGTTCGTATTCATGTGATTAATACTTCATCTTCAATGTGAAACCACACAAAGTTGTGATTATCTAGTGAATGGTGTTGCCCAAAGGCAAAAACAGACTTTATATTTTGCTTTTATTTTATTATTTCCTATTTTTCCTATTTTTCAGTGCAGATGAGTTTCTCAAATGCACAGACACAAAATATTATGCTTTGTTTCATATTAAATATTTATTGAGTGGCCAATGACTTTTCATCGCAGATGGTCAATCAGCAATGCAAGAAATAGTATAGCTGCAACTACACACACAATGACAAACAATGATGTAGGGCAGCAATGTTCCTCCTCCATATTTAAGCCCCCATCATGCTGAAGCTTGTCCCTACAGAATCTTCTTGCCAAGATTGTGAGTGACAGATAACTCTGGCAGTCATCCAGAATTCATAGAACTGTCGTTACATCTGTAACTCTTGTTCTATTTCATTCTTCCCGACTGCCAGAGGCAGTGCCTAACACTAGATGGCTATTACCAAGGTCACAACGAAACAAGCACCCACCTCATTCAGAACAGGCTGAAGGCATTGGCTGCTACAGCATGGGGAACACTCTGTATACCTCAGCAATTACCTCTATAATGCATTTGGAAAGCCTCTGTTTGGACAACCTGCAAAATTTACCATGCCCTCCATAATAAACAAAAAGATTGTCAGACTGGCAAAAGCCAGTTGCCTCATACCCCTCATGTTGCAGATGTGCATATGGATGTGTGTGCATAGAATCCCTTTGTAGACTAGCAAACTCTTGTCTAGCTTGATTTACCTGGATGCTGGAGCCCCTCAACCTCCACTAGCCTGACTAACCTCAGAGGCCTCAGGTGTTCAATATCCAGGCATGAGGGACATACCATCATGGCCATCTTCAGCCTGAAGAGGGGCCATGCAAGAGCTACACACATGGGAAACAAGCATGCTGATGGGGGGGTGAGCCAAAGGGCAAGTGTAGTGAGAACACTGGCAATGTATCTGTGCATTACTAGTGCTATCTTGTGGCTGGGTAGCTAGCCTGAAACCAGTGTGTCTACTACCACAGTGAGCTAGCTCATGTTAACTACCAATGCAGTTAACCAATGTTGGAAGCATGCGCCTCCGATGCAACTTGACTGAAAATTAGTAAGTATGGCTCTGTACACAGTAACTATTTGGAGGCTGCCCAATATGCCTGATGATGTGTAAGGGTACCAAAAACACTTCCCTGATTAGTAGAAGCTTCAACCCTTTGGTTATCAGGCTTCTGCAGCGACGAAGAGCCACTTCCTTTAATATACAGAGTACAAGAAGGGATAAACTTCAGGATAATGGGGCCTATTATATGGGGGAGTGCATCGCTGCCCTATGTCATCGTAGGTCACACGTGACTTTCTTGGTATAAACCCTCAACCTGCATATGTGTGATATGGATAATATCTAGCGATAAGCACCTCCACAGGAAGAATAAATGGAACTACATTTTTGCACAAGAGCCTGCATGCAAACTCATGTACATGCACACACACAAATGCACCTCACAAAAAATTGCAGCAGAAAGTGCACACAATAGAACAGGTAAGCAATAAAAGAGACTTTCTCTGTCCCGTTTTCCATCTCCATCTTGTCCCAAAGGATAACAGATAATAACTGGATTTCATGTCCAATACTAGTGCACCCGCTTTCATTAAACTATTAGAAGGGAAAGGAAATTGAAACAGCAATCTTTCTTGGGATATCTAACCTGTTACCAGGCTGCCAGTTGGGAATAAAGTCTCTCCGATTTAATACTCTTTCCCAATCCGTTTAATGTTTGGTCAAGCTTGTGACTGAGCAAAATGGAATTGCCTCAGCTTTTCTAACTCCAGCGTGATCTTATCAGTGAATACATAAAACACTGGCCCCACTGGGGGTGAGAGTTGCCCCTTAAACTGGTAGATTACGGTATGATTATGACATCAAACAAAAGCACTGATTCAGTTGTTTCCTGCAGTTGCCTACATTTCTCCCCCAGTCGAATTCCTTGAATAATCGATGACTCTGTGTATGCAACGAAGTTTGAGACTTTAACACCACATTTACAGATTAGAAAATAATGGGCAACAAACATCTATTACAATTACAACCTTAAATATGGAACAATTGAACACTATTGAAAGAAAAGGATAAAGGACACACACACACACACGCACGTGCACACACACACACACACACACATATATACTGTCTATATATATGTATATATAGATAGATAGATAGATAGATAGATAGATAGATAGATAGATGGATACAAATATAGATATATACAGTATATATATATGTATATGAGTAAAAAGGATAAAAGATATATGTCTTTTATACTTTTCATTCACATCATTTCCTATATTGTTCAGTATGTATAATATATTTAATGTGTAATG
This sequence comes from Centroberyx affinis, assembly GCF_046629955.1. Taxonomy (NCBI): domain Eukaryota; kingdom Metazoa; phylum Chordata; class Actinopteri; order Beryciformes; family Berycidae; genus Centroberyx; species Centroberyx affinis. The sequence continues at coordinate 70,396 of NW_027282479.1, read as the reverse complement.
ATTTCCATTAGCACTGCACATCATCTGCTTAATATATCGTACATATGCTTTTGTTATTATAGTTACTACATTAAACCCTATTGAGGTTTGTTCGAATGCTATTTCATTGTATAGAGACCTAAATTCCCACCCTTGGCTGCTTGAGGCAGAGTGTTATGTGGGTCCCCGTGGCACACTAAATGACACGCTTGATCCCGCATTTAACCACCAGTGTCAGAGTGAAAGGAAGAGAGAATTATTAAAATGCATTTGCAAGAAACCATAAGGCATTGAAATTCTATGGTAATGAGGTGAGCTGAGCTGTGCTGTTCAGCGGAGCAGGGGAAAAGTCGTGATGCTCAGTTCTCCAGAACATGGGACCGCAGGGACATGCAGTGATACAGGAGATAGTGGGTGGAGGGATTAGGGGATGGGGGTTTGCACAAAACTTTGGGTTGGGTGGAGATGCCACTTTTCCTCCCTCAAGACTCTTTATGCAAAGCAGAGGCAACCAAGCGGAGATTTGGCTTCACGCTCAGAACTAATCATTTAATTCTTGACTTTTGGAGTGTGCCACACATTCTAATAGACTCTTGCATACTGGGACAGAAGTGTCTTGAAATGAGGAGGGAGAAAGCAATATCTGTCTTCTCTAAACTTTCAAAACTATTAGAGTTTGTCAGGCCAAAATAAAAGTTTTGTGATGATGCCTGAAGTCAACAATACATCTTTGCCAGCCCTGCATCCAAATAACTTTCCCAGAGAAGTCCCAAAAGGGAAGTCAACTGATGAAAGATATGCCACTAATATCCTACCATCTGCTCCTCCTTTGAGTACTTCCATTAGCAAGACAGATACTGTAGCTGGCTACAACAATGTGCCATAAAGAACAAGACTGCCCCATTCCTCAATGCACAGAAACTCTGCTGCAGTCGTTGAAGTTCCACTTTAGATGGCAAGCTACAAATAACAGCCAAGTTTACAGACTTGTGAACTTCACCTAGCATCCCCAAGAGAGGCCATAGAACACATCAGTGTGTGTGTGTGTGTGTGTGTGTGTGTGTGTGTGTGTGTGTGTGTGTGTGTGTGTGTGTGTGTGTGCGTTTGTGCGTGTGTGTGTGTGTGTGTGTGTGTGTGTGTGTGTGTGTGTGTGTGTACCTCATAGATCAATGGCCACACACTGCCTGGCAATGGCTTCACAAATTTAAAGGTTAGCTTGGCCTTTGTCACATCAAGGCCAACATGGGACTGAATACCTAACCCCACGCTAGAGCTAGTGCCTGTCAGTGTCAAAGGTAGAAATGGCTTTAACTCTTCCTTAACTGTGATGGAGTAGTGGACTTACAGAGCAATGTCTGCTGCAGTTGAATTACTGCTTGTGTATGAGTTGCTGTCCCCTTGTGAAACATAAGGTAGATAGCAGTAATGGGAATTCAGGGGCTTCCAGTTGGCTCAGAGATTTAAGGCGTACACCATGTACCCGTGATGTCTTGGGTTTGAATCCAGACTTGGACCTTTGATGTATGTCATTCCTCTCTCTCTCAATCTTCCTTGTCTCTCTCTACTGTGTACTATCAAATAAAGGCAAACATTTAATCTAAGGAATTCACTCACAACCATGGGCAGTGATACCTATAACATTTTTAAATCTCTTTCTTTTACCTTGCATTTCCTTTTCAGGAAAATAGTGTCACATTTTCTTACCTATATTCTAGTGTGCAAAATGGAAAAATAATATGATGTTGTGATAATGATCATGGGAACAGCAGCACAGCACATATGTAAACAACACAACAGTATATTACACAGCATCTCAATCAAAACCAGCATCCATATGTACAGGGAGGAAAGCTATTTGTTGCTCCAGCCATGCTATGATATTCGGTAAGGCGAGTGATGAAAATAGGAAAGCACTGGCACAAAAACATTACCTGTCTAATAATTTAGTCACAGCTCTTGCTATAAGCAGAAGTTAGTAAGCACAAGAATAAACCACTTCTCATCCTCCTTGGCTCAGCAGTGGCAACAAGGGGACACATGCAAAAATGGAATGAGCAATCGCTCCAAAACTTCAGCATATGCTTTGGCTGGAATTTATTTTTGCAAATGCATTACAACTGTCTTCAGTGCAGCAGACAGCCTGGAAGGACTCAGTTAATGGATTTTAAGCCTTCCATGTGACATGCCACTGTTCTCTGTTAGCATCCGCTCTGACAAGGAGTGTTAAAATAACATCGACCCAAAATAATACCACTACTTCTGTGATCCTCTGAGTTAATCTGTGCAGACCAGAAGACTTTATCAGCCCTTGTGTCTGCATATTAATCAGCCACACACAGAGACATGTGGCTGTGCTGCATCATTTCAGAATACCATTTACATTTTTTTTTTACGATCGCTAGCAAGCGTTTTTCAATACTTATAATACTTTTTCTAAACTCTTCACACACCAACTCACCTACAACACACAGTTGGCAAAACAGTTAATTTTATGCTCAAAATCACATATTGTAAACTAAACACCAGCACTAATTTTCAAAATGCAAGAATACTTTGTCAAAATACACTAATTCTACCAAAACACTGCAAAATTAAATAATTCTTTCAAAACACTAGCACGTTTTCTTCCAACAGGAACATTTAGTCAATCATAGCACAATGACATAGAAAATACTAACAGCAGATGGTATTACAGAAAATGCATTACTTTACATGTGTCAGTTCTACCCTGATACAATAGACAGTATATTGATAGTCAATTGTTTTTCGCACTGCAGTTTCTTTTGAAGTCACTCTACATTTTTCTTTTGTTGAGTGTAGTAAATGTACATTTTTTTTTCATTCATTACATTCTATATCAGCGTTTCCCAAACCTCTCCTCGAGTACTCCTTGTCCTGCATGTTTTAGATCTCTCCCTGCTCCAACACAGTTGATTCAAATGATGAACTCTTTACGAACCCCTGAAGCTGCTTGTTAACAAGCTGATCATTTAAATCAGCTGTGTTGGAGCAGGGAGAGATCTAAAACATGCAGGATAAGGGGTACTCCAGGAGAGGATTGGGAAACGCTGTTCTATATCATTACATTCTATATCAAAAGTGAATGACTCATACTTACTTAATACATACTTACTTTATAGAATGTACAGTATATGAAAAGGAATAAGTGACAGAATTGCTGCAGTAAAGGCTTTATTTGCAATAGGAAATTACTGCAAGAGATCAACAAAAATCTGTAATATAGCTGCTGGTTACAGTTGTATAAAAATAAAATATACAAACAGAAAAAGGCACAGAAGAAAAAAAAAGAAAAATACACAGTCCTTTTCTAATCTACCCTGTCTTCTGCATTTGGCCACATGTTCTCGTCCACATCACTCCTTATATTTTCTCTGGCTATGCACCTTGGGAAGTATCTTTTGGCGTGCCTTATCCACCTCTGGTAGTGTTCAGCTGTGATTGGTCTATTTGCATAACTTCAATCAGCTGTTTCTCAATAGCAATACAAAAAAATATAGGACATATATTTGTGTTTCAATATACAATGTGAGCTGCTGTTCACTTCAACTTTAGCCTATAAGTTAGGTTTAGAACATGAGGTTATCTGTTCTGACATACAGTGTGCAAGCATTTGTAAATTTGGCAGTTTTGGTCTTGGTTGAGCTTTTGCGTAAAATATATTCAAGAGTTCAAGATAAAATGTGTTCACTGAATGCATTTTGTGTCAAAGGAACAAGAAATGTGTTAATGGTATGGCCCGCAACAGACCGATGTTGTGGTAACTGTGTTGAGAGTTATGAAAATGTGACTACAGAACTGATAAAAGGTTGCTAGCAATCGTAAAAAACTGTAATGTAACATTTATGCTAGTATAAATGTATAGTATAAGTATAAGTTGAAGCTAAAAGCTTCCAAGTTGGGGATTCACTTAACTAAGGTGCAGAGAAAAATAAACAAGATGCTTGAGTAAGACTTAAGACTACATATTCATTCTTTCATGGTTTCAACTTCAACTTTATTGTCCCCAGGGAAATTTGTTTTGCACCCAGGGTTTAAAATACTCATAAGAGCACAACATGTAGCCATTACATAAACGCATTACATAAATAAAATACATTGAAACCAACAAATAACTAGAAACAACAGACCAAGGCCATCAAAGTTTTCTTCTTCTCTTCCTGTTTCCATTTATTTATCCTTTTATTTTATTTTTTTATTCTGTTTCTTGAAAGTGGTGTAATTCCTTTCCAGATTGAACAGCGCTTGCCAGTTCTTTGATATTGTTTGGTCTGCATATCAATTAGCCTTGAGGAGGGGGAGGAGATTTAGTCAATCAATGTTGAAGTGCTGTTTTCAAATCAACATGTAGTGGGGCAGCAGACTTGGAATACTGTGGGTATATTGTGTGTTGTTTGTTTGTGTGTGTGTGTGTGTGTGTGTGTGTGTGTGTGTGTGTGTGTGTGTGTGTGTGTGTGTGTGTGTGTGTGTGTGTGTGTGTGTGTGTGTGTGTGTGTGTGTGTAAACTTTTAATAAGATTGAGCTAGTCCGCTCTATGCCCCGGAGTTAAACACAATCTCATTAGCACGTCCTCATTCATATTTTATACACTCTCACTCAACTCCACACTTAGGAACCTACAGAAGGAACTGCTCATATTTAAATGCTAAAATATTTTGAAAACATTCAATTAAAAATGTTACAGTCTATCTGGTGCCTACTAAGTTTCTTTATTCACGGAAAGGCCAGGTAACATGCAGCCCTTCAATGTTTACCTGGGCTTCTACATTCAGACCATTTTCTCATATTGAAAGTGACTTGTACTTTTGGCAGCTCATAGCTGAAACAGATCTGTGCGACATTACAGAAAAGGAGGCTAATGAAGAACCTTCTATGACAGCAGACAACCCCCACAGTGAAGACACAATCCCAGAATCAACACAATCCATGTAGTTTAGCTTCTGTACGAAGTGATTATAATTGCACTAAAATATACCAAAACTAAATATATATTAATATGTAAGACAAGCAGCTGGCTGCAGTCTGATAAGTAACAGTTGGTAGAATAATATTATTGTACAGTCATTTATTTTTATTTTGGCCTACCAGTGAGCAATTTTCACTTGTAATTGTGTACAATTAAAAGATGTAAATATTGACAGCAAAAGTCACAATGAAAATGCTCAAAATGTGTGGAAGCAGCCTCTGAGAAGCATCTATATGCAGGTCTATAAGGTGGATGATATTAGAGGCCTAGCCTGGACCAGTTTACCAAGGTTGGTAGCTAAATCAACGTCAAGATCAATATCTCACTGCAAGCAGACAAGCAAGCCTGTAGAAACATATAACCATTACTAAATCAAGATAGCAGACGTTCTCTGTTCTCCAAACGTTATCTGTTAGCACAAAATTATCTAGCCGTATACATAAAGAACACAGAGCATAATATCAAGTCTTTCAACCAACAGAAAAATTAGACCAGTTAATTTTTATCCCTGTAGTGCCAAGTTGCCAGCCCACGACAGTGCATAAGTTTAAACAAAAAAAGAGAGAGGATTACAACTGGATTTATTGCACCAGATGACCAGCCCCTCTTGGTGGTGCAAAATGTGGGCTTTGACCATTTAATGGAGCATCTGGAGCACCTCAGACACTGCCATCCCACTACTGTAATACTGTAGGTATGTGAACACCTTTTGGAATGTTTGAAAGATGTGGCTGCAATTAGTTTCATTACAAACATTTTGAGTTCAGACGTCTGCATGTCACTGCTGAGTTTGACTGTGCACTGGATTGATTTTCTGCTTTACTTTACAAAGCGGAGTGTTGAAAAATGAACAATTCCATATAAGAATGAAAATACCTACTTTAAAACCCATTTGGCCTTCGCTTGCCGAATCTTGCAAGGATTACAACTGATTGACAGTCATTCTCAGTGAACTCCCATGTCTGTCCGAGAAATGCTCTTTTTTCTCTAGATGTCTTAATTTACAGATGAGTAAAAAAAACAAACAAATTATTTAAAATTATTGGCTTTCTATCAGTCAGTCAATCAACTTAGCCACCATTTGGTAAACTGAAGTGAATAAGTAGTTTGATAGATAATTTCAAGTGACTAGATGTTGACTGCTCACCTGTGGACAGCTTTGCACGTGACAGGCTAGATGAAGGAGCAGCTGGCAGTGTCAAACATTTGCTACATGACAATGAAAATGATGTTTTTTATGCACTAATACCTCATTTTGCTCCTTTACACATCACCTGTAGTGCTCATATCATGGCTGAAGTGCCATTGAATAGCCCAGGAGTCAAAATAATGGACCATGGTGAAACAGATTCAAATGGAGCTGGCTGACAGAGACAGTCCACGGTGAGGGAAATCTAGTTTCACTGAATAGCTTCAACAAAATTAGAATACCTGGGAAAGTTATTTGCCATCTTTTGCAATGACCAGATATATGATGGAAGCTTTGGAAACATACAGAACATCCCAAACACATGAAAGTATGGACGACCCACCAGAATAACATGCTCATTGAGCCTCAGCTGACAGTGCCATTATCACAGCTCTATCAAACAACATGACTAGATCAGTATATCCTGATCAGCCAAATTCATTACACCTGATCAGGGCTGCTGGGGGTGCATCCCAAAGCTTTTTCACTCCTCCTTTCCTCCCCTCCCTTCCCTCACTATCACTCCTCTCCTACCAAGAAGATGAGGGGAGGAATGAAGTGGAGGAGAGGAGTGAAGTAATATGGATGCCATTTGGGACAGTTTGTTTGCTACTTCATCATCAAAAATGGACGTCTTATGAAGTGTCCCAATCGTAACTGATGTAGCCCAAGCCCACAATACGACTCATAGCCAAGTTTTTATTTACTGCTTGTGCATCAAACTGTCGCTGCTGACATTAACTAACATTACAAGTGAGAGAATAGCACTGACTGTAACATTAACTGTAAGTTATGTTAACTGTTATAGGTTACTGACATTTATGAGCTGGCAATTCCCCTGCCATGTTTTTTCAAGTTTTGTCAGTGATGTCGTATTCTGGGCATGGTCACAGTGAGGTCAAGGTGGACGTGTATGGTATCCTATAGCACTGAATCTTAAAAGCAATGAAATATAAAATGGTAGCTTGTCAAGGAAGGCTCTATAAATAGACAAAAGGCAGTGTTGTTCTTTTCGAGTGGTAAGAGATGGCCACCATACCTTCTCATAGAGAATATAATGATGTATTCTAAGTCTATCACCTGTTATGAATCAAAGAGCACTGTGATAAACAGCATCAAGGGGAGGACCCTGTGCCCATAGGTGGGACTGCCTTTTTGTGGTCGGATGCACGTTTATGTCAACATAAACATGCTATTAATATGCTGCATTCATGTTTCTCCAACTTCATGCAAACCCTGTGCCATGAACACAATGAATTTAGTACACAATCATAACCCCTCCTCAACATAGCATCAATTCCACTGTGCACACTTTGTTGCCCCTGAAACAGCTAAGCTATTCTTGTTACATACAGATGTAGCTACCTTCAAAGTACTATTTACTGCTTATGATGCAGTACACTATTGCCGCAATGGTTCTCCACCACTGAGAGGACTGCTTGCAAAATTCAACATGTATTCTATTTTCAGTTATCAAAGCTGCATGGAATGGTCTAGTAAGGAGTCATCTTAGAGACATGAGTTTAGTATGAGAAACCGCCTGTCCAGTTTTGGTCTCCACTCCAATATAGGCTGCAAAGACTACTACAGATGGTTGGGATACCATTGTAAATTACAGTGCACACAGCATGCACACAACATGGTGCACACAATGTGGATAATCGTACATGGCTGAGTTAGTATTTAAATACAATACACATACACTGTATAATTCCTATGGCCTAAGGCAGTCCAACCAGTTTCATGACACTGGTCACTTTTTTCTGTTTCTCATTTATCTCTTTTTAAGTTTTCAGCATGGAACCCAAAATTGAGTAAAACAAGTACAAACATATTTGTACTTTTGTCATGTACTGTATATTCCCATTAGAAAACTGATTCACTACCCATCTGGGGTTCCCACAAATGGTGACAGATAGTTTCAAAAATACTCCCTTAAGATGTTTATCACCCAAGTAACATCACTGGGGAAGGATACATTATTCTGTCTTGTGTCTGGTTGTGGGGCAAAAAAACCCCATACACAACAACAATAATAATAATAATACAATTACATGACACACATGAATACATTCATGTGTACATACATATATTTTAGGCATTTAGCTATTGCTGTTGTCCAGACTAACTTACAGTGAATGCAGTAGTAGAATAAGCTTATATTCCTAGATAGTGTGATACTATATGAATCCCTATGGGATCATTTTCTTTTTGCTTGTCCTCCAGACACCAGAACAATGCTGCTGGAGCTGGTGGGGATTGTTCAAAGACACGTACTCAAAGACACTTAAACGAGGCAGATGCTTGCTGATTCAGTGGCTTGAACTCAGGTCCTCCAGTTGAAGGGCAGTCTCTCCACTCACTATGCCACCCTGCTGCCCCAAAGATAACAAGCAGCCAGGAGTAAGAAGTGCAAGGGTCAGAGCCACAGTGCCCTAACAATATCCCTGTGTACCATAGAGGAGTAGCAATTAGAGGAAGTAGAGGAGAGGAGATATGATTCAGTAGCATGTGGTACTTGAAAAATACAGATGTTCCCGAACCTGAATACCATATTTGACAAAGCACAATTACGTTTAAACAAATATTGGATGTTTAAATAGTATGCCTATAGTCGTGGAGAATACATTTTCTCATAACTGAAAATAACTTGAGTGGGAACGTTTTGAATGTTTTTTTTGCTCCAGGATTAGGCCTAGTTATAGCAATTATTTTGATTATACTAAATTAGCATTGGTCAGGCCAATTTTGTGCTTTTTCTTATCCCGGCAGGTCTGATCCCCTGCTCGGCTGTTCATCTGACTGGGAGTGAATTTAGAATCCCTGTCCCCTGAGCGTCTGTTCAGCACAGCAGGGGTGTTGCGTCTACCCATTGCTCCAGAATCACTGCTACCATCAGGAGCCTTCCTAAAATATAATTTAGAGAAACTTGACAAGGGACACAGGGAAGTGTATCAAGATAGCAACACAGATACATTTTTATTGTCTTCCTAAAGGTACAGTGAACACTAGAAACAGTAATACAAAGCAGTCCGTCAAACTTTGTCATCCGATAAGGAACACCCATGAAATTTGCCATGACATTTTCCGCTACACCCTCATGGCTTACGGCTTAAACTCTGCCCCCAGCTGCATAGCTTAAACCTGCAATAAGCGATATCAGACCTTATAACCAATCCTAAAACTAATGTGTGCTATGTAGAAATTTCATTGAGACATAATGATATAAACCAATATCCACACACGCGGGCCAGCTGTGTTGCTGTTTTCACCTCTTTTCTAAAGCTTGTTATCAAATTCTGCTTCGGAACGAAGCTCCTCCCGGTCCATTCAGTAGCTTTTCATTTTTTAAAGACTAGCTTGGCGCTTCCCTTGCTGTTTAAATGCGGCCCTTTCCCCCTCCCATTCCTGAAAAAAATTCTCGTAATGGTGGAATCGATGAAGTGAGTGAGTAAACTTGTTCAACTAGTAAACTTGCTACCTACCTCGTCACTTGGCATTGTGGGACATGTGACCTTCAGCGGGAGAAAGATCTGGCAAAGCGAGACTGGTAACCGGCGAGACTTCTCAGCAAGTGTTTTTAACAATGACCATGTACAATAAAAACATAAACTTCCAATAAGTCTGATGCATTAAGAACTTGTGTGTCCAAACCCTCTCAGCTAAGGGCATCTCCCCACTCCAGTGTTTCAAAAGCAATCCACTGACTACCAGATCCCACATCTGCTGCCCAGGTTGCCTCCTTCCTTCCACTTGTTACCTGTGATGCTTCGGCAACAGCTATGGGGCTATCACAAATACAGGATGGCATGGAATGCCCTGTTGCCTTTGGACATTTAGAATGAACAATGAACTGGAATCACATCCCTTCCTAAGTTTATTGATTGACCAAATTGTTGTGACACGCGCCCTCTGCAAGGGAGTTCCAAGTAGATTAATGAGGGACAGAGTGCCCATCTGAGAATCTGCTAGCCAACGAGCAACCTTGCTACAAGATGAACTGCCCAAGTTGTGTTGGGACAAAGCCTGGCTGAGAGTGTCTAGCCGCCAACATGCTTCATCACAACTGGACACTTGTGAAAGCGATATCCATTCACTTACCAATGGCACAGATATTAGACATTACCAAAACCTAAATATTGTAAGCTGGTCTTCCTTATGCAGTTCCGTGCTCTGCTTTTATCTGTCTTGATTTTATCACTGCTCATAGCTTGGACTTTTCGTCTGGATTTTTTATGGCCACAGAAACTTGGTTGGGGCTTACAGACTCTGTCCCATTGATTGATGCAGTTCACTGAGATGTTTCCCATTTCCACCTCCCCTGCCTCTCTGGAAGATGTGGCGGTTTAGCAGTCATACACAAATCTTGTATTAAATGTTGACTTATCTCCACTGGTAATTTTAATTAATATGAAGTTTTGAGTTTTTGTAATCACTGGTAAAGTCCCTCTACTGTGTGTTTTAGTTTATAGGGCTTGTTAAATGGCAGTTGTATTCAAGAATTCTCTTAACTCCTGTCAGTTATTATGCCTAAGTATGACAAAGCGTTGTTACTTGGAGACTTTAGTATTCATGTGTGCTGCTCCTCTAATGCACTTGCTTCTGAAGTTTATGAATCTTACTGAATCTTTTCATCTCACTCAGTTTGTTATGGAGCCCACGCGTACAAAAGGGCCCACCCTTGACTTGGTGTTCTCCCATGGATTTAGGCGGCATAATGTTGAATGTATAGACTTTTGTGTGTTGGATCACAAGGCCATTACCTTCAATATTCAACTGCCCTGCCCCCCACCCACCTCTAACCAGTGTGTTCTAGATCGCTCCCGCATTCTAAACTCTGCAAGCAAGTTTTCTGAGGCTTTTCTGGCATCACCCTGAACTGTTGCTACATCTGATGTTCCTCTACAGAATACAGAGCATTTAGTTTATCTTTTCAACAACTCCTCTAATATTCCTTTCAAAATAAAAAAAATCTAAACCTAAATCCTCACCCTGGCTAAACGATCATACAGAAATAATGCCGTGAGCATAATTGGAAGGCTAACCAATTGCAAATCTCCCTTCAGGTTTTAAAAGGATTAATGCAGTCTTATCAGAAAGCACTGAAGGATGTGGATGTGATCTTCTTCTCTAACCTGTTTTCCAAGAACTATTATAACTCTAGGGTCCTTTTTAGTGTTATTAATTCTGTTGTTGCCCCCTCCCCTAGTTATCCTTTGGAGGCCTCCTCTGCACAGTGTGAGGAGTTTTCAAAGTTTTTCATGAAAAAGGAAGAGGATATAAGGTTGAATATTCAACCCTCTCTCTGGGTCCTACACTACATGGTATGTGAACACCTGCTTGTCAAACATCTGATTCCAAAACCATGGGCATTAATATGGAGTTGGCCCCTCCTTTGTTGCTATAACAGCCTCCACTGTTCTGGGAAGGCTTTCCACTAGATGTTGGAACATTGCTGTGGGGGTTTGCTTCCATTCAGACACAAGAGCATTAGTGAGGTCGGGCACTGATGCTGGGCGATTAGGCCCAGCTCACAGTCTGTGTTCCAATTCATCCCAAAGGTGTCAGATGGGGTTGAGGTCAGTGCTCTGTGCAGGCCAGTGTTCTTCCACACCGATCTCGACAAACCATTTCTGTACGGAACTCGCTTTGTGTACGTGGGCATCGGCATGCTGAAACAGGAAAGGTCCTTCCCCAAACTGTTGCCACACAGTTGGAAGCACACAATCGAATGTCATTGTGTGCTGTAGCATTAAGATTTCTCTTCACTGGAACTAAGAAGCCTTCCCCGAACCCTGAAAAACAGTCCCAGACCTGAAATTACTTACTGTAATCCCAGGATCATTTTAAACCTGTCCGGATTGACGGGTTTGATTATTATGCTTTATCAAAAATATAATATTCCAAGCACATTTAATTAAACCCCTTCCTTGTGCTACAATAATGGTGCCCCCATGTGAGGTGCTTTCCAAGTAAGGCAGTTCCTAATGCAATATAACTAAATCAAACTTTTATTAGCCTGTCGCTGTGTACATGTTTCAGAGGCTAGCAAAGCCATTTCCCTCCTGCTCTCAGGCGTATGCCAATCTTAGCTCAACCAAATAGTGATAACTATTGGTTAGAACAATAATCAGTGATACTGGCAGAAACTGCAGTTTGTGGGGCTAGTTTGTGGCCATGAGTCTCCTGTCCTAAATTCTAAAAACATGCTTTGCTAAGTCTATGAAAGCCAGCTCTATTGAGATAGCATTTCCCCTCCTCTCCTTTTAATTTTCTTCAAGCAGCAAACTAAGTTGTGTTGGCCTAATGAATTCAATGTAATTCCAAAGTGACACCTGTGAATTATTCTTTGAAGTAGCTTCATATTGAATAACACAAATCGGCTATCTTTGATGCAGTTGGATAATGAAACTAGGCGCAACCTCCATTAGATGCCCAATATCATGAAATGTCTCTTCTCTTGTGTCTAAGCTAAATTAACACCTGTGAATTATTCTCTGAAGTAGCTTCATATTGAATAACACAAGTTGGCTATCTTTGATGCAGTTTGATGCAACCTCCATTAGACGCCCAATATCCTGAGATTAATAGACAGAATTACTCTTCTTGCTTCTAAACTAAATTATGTAGTCTATAGAGAATGGACTACAGAGAAATTCCTAATTTTAAGATGTCCATTCTTCCAAAGTGACGCCTGTGAATTATTCTCTGAAGTAGATTCAGATTGAATAACACAAGTTAGGTATCTTTGATACAGTTGGCCAATTAATAAATTAGATATAACCTCTTTTAGATGCCCCAACATCCTGAATTTAATACAAGGCCTTTCTCTTCTCTTGCTTCTAGGCATTGTTGCACAGACCAAGACGCGGCTGCCTTGTTGATATATTCTCTTTTGCGATTGCCCTAACGTGTGGTAATGTTGGATTAGCAGAGCACCATTCCTTAATTTACTGAACTATTTGCAAAGAGCAAATAATGAACGACTGTTGCTGACTGCTGACTTGTTGCTACTGTTTTTATGCTTGTGTAGTAAAACAATGCTTGATTATTCCCTTTTTCCTTAACACTTATCTTAAGATATGTTATGAATTCAGCATAATTAGCCTATCCATGCATTTATCTTAGAAAAGAGAGAGCTAGCTGTTTTTTCCTACTTGTTGTATTGCTGTTTTCTGAGCAAAGCTCATTTAACGCGGACAGTAAATCCCAACTCCAGACTGATTTGTGGAAGTACTGCCAGTCTGTGTTTGCTCTCACTTTTGTGAGACTTGAAGTCTCTCTGAAATCTACCCATGAGGCTATTGTCTTTGTTGAGCCCTTTGAGCCAACCCTGTCTTTGTTGCTGAGCAACTGAAAATTCATTCTATCGATAGATTTACCCATAGAGACAAAACACTAGAGGGGACCTGTCATAGATAATTCTTATTCTGGAATGGGACCATATGGCAGCCATCTCAACTTGCTGTAATTGGCCAATGGTGAAAGGAACTTCGCTGCCATTATAATGCTAGTATTTTTTTCGATGAAACATCACTACTATTTTTTTATAACGCGTTGTGTGTAAGACAACTATGACTCGCTAACATGGTACCAAACATGAGATATTTTGTATATTATAATTCTACCAATAGATCTACGGCAAATTAATTGAAAATGATATAATTAACTGAGTTCAACAGATTATATTTTAATGTGTGTATTTTTTTGTGTTTTAATGTTTAGTGTTCTGTGTCCACCATGCAATACTCCAGAGAATAAAAGACCATACATTTGCCACTAGACCATTTACTATTGTAACATCAATAGCAATGTCAGTCCCAATCAGCTAGGCAGAATGCTGACAGGTATTTTAGTATTCTTATAGGTAGGGTAATGAAAGACAATGGAGCTGTTTTTCTAGTAGGCTGGAACCTGTGGCCAGAGGGAAGTGAGACATGTTAAACAGCAGGTGGATGGAGTACAACATAGAACTGCAGATGTTATCAATGAGTCTCCACTTTTAGTCTATTCAGCATACTCATAAATTGCAGTATACAGTAAGAACAAGATCAAAACAAGCACTAAAAATGAATTGCTCACATAAGTCAGCCTAATGGTGCATCTGGGGAAACTTAGAATTAAGTGCTATCATAACACTACATGTAAGTTATTTGAACCCACAGAACACATACTGTACAACACAGGTGACTACATCTTTAAGGACAATTTAACATGCCTCTTAATAGAGCACAATACAACAAAATCCATGGTTCTGGCAGGAAATACCATGACATTTTTTATTTTTTTTATTTTTGGTGCACAACCAGATACTATATACCTTACCTATCAGTGCTTGTAAGCTGCTGATCTGTAAATCCTAAATATTGGAACTGAATAAACAGCTCCTGTACACCTTCCTATCAGTACTAGGGATTTGTCTATATTGGTCTATAATCAATAAATATTATTAATGGGAAAAAAAACTGGACCTTTACATCTCTCAGCTAGCAGTAGGGTATTTCTTTTCTATAAACAATGAATAGAGTAGTAACGTTTTCTGATGAAAGTGTGCGCTTGCTAACCAAGCAATGACCTATGTGTGTGTGTGTGTGTGTGTGTGTGTGTGTGTGTGTGTGTTTATGAACAAACTGACGTAAATACCAGGGATGCAAACACATCAGAGGTGAAAAGAGGAAAAAAACCCAAACACGCATTATAGCTAGGGAGGTCGGGGGATATGCTCCCCCAGAGAGAAAAGTAATGTTTAAAATGCCAAATTTGTGGGTCAAATTAAGACCACAATAAAACATAACACTTTCATGAACACTTCGAAGTTGTTGCTTTGAGCCACCAAGTCGTTCCAATGAATATTCTTACCTCACGTGAATGCCGCATCTAGAGCGATGTGTAGTGGGGGTTGTAATAGCACAGTGTGACATGGAGAGAAACAGAAAGACACAGGATAAATTAACACTAGTATTAATTTTTCCTGCGTCTTTCTTTCACACTTTGATATTCTTTATTTCTACTGTTGATTTGACGGTTTCCCTTGTCATAAAACAGCCAGTACAATTTGTAAATGACCCGCGCCCCATTCTTTCACCCCGTACCATATGTTTCAATCAGTACAGCGTTATCTCCAGGTGGTGCGGTTCCCCTGATTCTTAGCAGATAATCATTACATCCGTTTTCGTTATGATGAATAAATGAGAGAATAAATGGGAGAAGCATTTATTCTCTCATTTATTCATCATAACGAAAACGGATGTAGCAAAATAAAATGGATTAGGAGTGTAGTAACTGCACCCACACCGTCATTGTCATCACACATCTGGAAGGGCCTTACATCCTGTGTGTGAGCCTCTTCCCTGATAACGGATCAGGAAAGTGGATGGAAAGTGGTTGGATCGTAAAGGAGGCCACTGACCTCTTGGTAAATCACTCCATTTTCACCCTAAGAGCTGATATCAAGGACCAGACCTGGTAAATAACCATAAAACACCAACACTCAGCCCTGTCTTTGGTAATCCCCAAAGAGACAGAGAGTCTGAGATGACACCCATTGGAATGTTGCCAAAATCAAGAGAAATCTTTGATACAGACTCATGAAACTTTGGGCATCACATTGTGGTGGACTCTAATGTATATGACTAATTTTATGTGTAACTGTGATGTTTTATATAATAGTTATTTACGTTATTCAATTTCGTTATCTTTACATAGGGCTTCGATAGCCATGTTTGATATTAAAGTGTTCAGGAATTTGTGCTGAGTTTAATAATGTTAATGTTACGATGGTCAATTATAGTGTATAGATCTGGGAACCAAAATTAGGGTTTCATGCATATGTAATGAGCCGTAAAACTAGACATGCCAGCCCACGCACACACCCCTCAACTGATCACAACAAAACCAAACACACACATTTCCAATGCGGATTTCATGCACTTTACGTGGTCGCGACACGTGTGCTAACGGAGTCTGACAACAACTTTGTTCCTAAGTTTGTCTCCAAAGACAGACTCAACTGCATCATCATCATCAAGCCAAGTAGAAAGCCTGTTTCATCCGAAACAGTGAAGATTGCCCTGCGGCCGGCCTATCTGCCTGACAAATACACACACACACACCAGCACGTGTGTCTGTGTGTCCTGCCTGCTACAACCTCACTATCAGCTATCCTGCTGAGTTTAACTCTGAAGAATCATCAGAACCTCCAGAGTGGGTCGGCGTTAGCCTTGAGAGACCCACAGCCCTGTCCAGCAGCCTGCGTGCTCCAGCCTGCGTGCTTCACCCTGTTGCGGCCTGCTGAGATCAACTGAACAGACGTCGGATCTTCATCCTCCAGCACCTCGTCGAGCCGAGACTCCTCACAGCCTCCCGGCCTCAGCGTGCTTCATCTCCCTCCGGACCTCCGCTGGTGTCGTATGTACTGATCATTGTCCACTGGGCATCATATCATACATCACACATAGCTACTCCATTACATTCACACTTCACACACATATCACACACTTTATTACGGCTCCCTATAGTTATAGTAGCCTAACCATTCCGTTAGTCAAAGATTCATTTCAGTCAGTTTTCCAGGTAGTTATACTGCCTTTATTCCTATCTTGCTGACTCATGTCTTCCACTGCTCATCTTCCATGATTGTGTCTGCTGAAATGTTGGTTTAATTATCAGTATTGCATATTTACATGATCATCTATTCCTATTGCCATTGATTCATCAATTCATAGGTATACCTCTTGTATATACTGTACTATATTCACTTGTATATACCTGATTATTGAGTGTGCTTTAGTTTAGTAATAAACATATTATCTTGCATAAAGTCACCTCCTGTGTTCAGTGTGTGGGTTTAAATTCAAACATGCCGAGAGTTCACTCCTTCAGATGAGACCTGTTGATGCTGTCTGTTATCTGGTGCCCCGTTCTTAATTCTCATTGAAGCTAACTCTAAATTATATTGATATCAGACACCATTAATACCTATCACCACTACATATCTGGTGCCCCGTGTGAGGCGGAGTTGTTTGAATTGCCCATACATTTCTGACACAGCCCGTGGCGGATTTGCTTGAATTACCCACACAATCAACTCAATATTCAGTGTTCATATTTTATAGCAGAAGGTATAGGTGTGGCTCATGTGCTTGTTGTACTGGGAGTACTGATTGATGATGATTGTCCTGTCATAAGAAAAGTGCTTAAGACTGCGGCTATTGCCTTAGTTAAAATAGCAGCTCAAGTTGTGCACTATTAGTGCATTGATATTAATGTTGCAGTATTGTGTGGCATCCACCATTATACTGTTGATTGAGGCATTAACGCCTGATTATGCGTGTACCGCATCCTAGCCGATAATAGTGCTATGAGTGTAGCTCATTAATCACTAGGCTTATTGTCTAGACTGTTGTTTTGAAGTGCTGATCTATACGGACGTGCCTATAGATTTAGCCAAGCGATCGCATGGTGTAAAGTTCCTTGGTGATAAAAGTCTAGCCCACTTTTATCGTCTCTGCTGGGCCGCAGATATGGAACGTAATTTGGGTAAATCTCCGCTTGTAATGAGTAATTGAATGAGTTTGCAACTTGTTGCTGTACACTCATAGCTGGAGACCTGTGTTTACCCCTAGAGTAGCTCAACAGATAGCCATTATAGCTGCGCTCGTAGCCAAGCTAACTTCTCAAGCTGTGTTGTAAGCTATTCAGTGAGACCCTCTTGCTTAATGCTCAAATAGACTAAGCCAAAATCGGGTCGAGTGTCGCCGCACAATCACCACTGTGAGCCACAGGGCCATAAGTAAATTCATTGTGTGTAGCGCTTCTCTTGCTGGCCTCTGTGCCCCAATCTGCATAAATTCCACCTCTGGTGCATCACCGTGGTGACGTTGCAGTAGACCGCTCACGTTACAGCGCCAACCTTCCACAGTGGAGAACAGCGTAACTGCCGGTTGTAGTTCATTGTAAGCCCACCTCTGTGGCAAAATTGTGAGTGCAGTGCACTTCACCTAAAGTGACTAATCAGACGATTAGGTACCATTAGCATACTATTGTGTGAGTGTCGTGGATCAGAGAGGCCTACTAACCAGGCCTGCAACCAAGCATTGTGGCTAAGCTAATTGCTTTAGCCTTTACCACATATGTGCTAGGACCCTCCGAGCCTAGCCTAGCCTAGCAGCCTAGCCTAGCATATGCTCATCTCAGTAAGCTAACAGCCTTAGCATAGCATAGGCCATGCTCTCCTAAACAAATAGGGATTTCTAGCACCCTCCTAGCCTTTATGCATGCTCACATAAGATAAGCTACTAGCCTTTAGCATAGCTCTAGTTCACTGAACAATAGTGTCTCTAGCATCCCAATTAGCATAGCCTAAGCTAACTAGCCTAATGCTAGCTGCATGTGCTTGAACAGACTGGCTTGCTAACCCACTGATTAGCAGAGCTCAAGGCCTGCTTGCCTTAGCAGTGGTATTATATTAGCCAGTGTTTGCTTGAAGAAATTGTGCTCACTAACATCCTTAGCCTTTAGCACAGATAGCTGTAATATGAATGCCCTCTTCCACTAATTGCACTCATTCAATTGGAACATCCAATTTAATTTTGAAATCTACTTTAAGTTGGGATCGACGACCTCCCATCTCAACCTTTCAGTGCAGCCTTGCAACTATAGCACACTATTCTAACAGTTTGGCTTGCTGCATTCCTTAGCCATCTGTTTAACTGCATGCTTGTTGCCTGTCGGCGTGTGCACACATTCACTATTATTTCTAATTAGTGTTGTGATAAGCAATCTGAGCAATTGTGATCCACTTAGTATAGAGTTGAATCAACCAGTAAGTGAAGTACACAATGGCACCAAAATTTCCTATCATGGAACAACTTGTGAGTGTTCCACCTGACACACTCAACCATACGAACATGGAGAAAATTAAAGATGATACTGATCTGAAGTCAGAGCTATTAGAGAAGCAGAATAAAGCTCTAATGAAGGCCACCATGGCCATGACTGACCTCCTAGCCCAGGTTGAGATGAAAGACAAACAAATAGCAGAGCTAAGCACCCACCATAGCGACGAAATCGCAATGCTCAAAGACCAGGTCACTCAACTCACTCGATATCTCGATAAGTTTCACCAGCGAATCTGGGAGACCGAGACAGAACTGAGAGATGTGAAATGCAAATATACTGCGGAGAACGATTCATGCAATAAATACATGAATGAGCTTCAACAACAAAAGGAAGCCTTGCAAGAAACACAAGGTAAGTATGAAGACCTCCTAAAGGAGCATGAGGCAACTCAACTGGAGTGTGCCACCACAAAAGGTAAGTATGAAGACCTCCTAAAGAAGCATGATGCAGCTCAACTGGAGCTCGCCATCACTAAAAAGGAGAATGAGATCATCTTATCTGAGAAGACAAAGCAGCAGGAGATCTTGAAAGATGCCCTCCCTGCTACCATCTTGATGAATGAAGGTCATGAGAACGGAGCGCCTCCTCATGGCTTGAGTACAGTTGAAACGACGGTGGACAGAGTCACTTCCATCCCAGCTGTGGAAGGAGCCTTCTCTCCTCCTCAGACTCCCCGAGTGGATCTTGAAGGTGCATATCAATGTCATCAGCCTCCAGCCCCACTGGGCATGTATACACGAGACCTAGACAAAATCGCTAGGAATATCTTGAAATTTAACCCTGTCCTGGGTGGCTCAAACGACACAGCGACATACCTCAGACAGTTGGAGTATCACCTTCGGAGACATCCAGAAGCACAAATGGATGACAAGGTGTACCTCTTGAAAGTCACCTCCAGTCGAGAGGTCAACAGCTTCATTGAACGTCAAGCCCCTGAAGTCCAAACTAACTACGACTTGTTGGCTCAGGCCCTGACGTGGGAATTTTCAAATGTCAGTGACAATGAACCTGACTTAATAACCGCCATGACTGTTAAACAGTCCAAGAATGAATCACCTCATGCCTATTACCACCGCTTGCGAAAGGCATTCTTCGGTAATATGAATGAACCAGGAATGGAAGAAGAAAAGTCATTTAAGCAACTCTTCATTCGCAATCTGCATCCAGCGACCAGCCTCCACCTAGGCGTCGCTGCAGACGAAAGCATAATGACTAGTCTCCAATTGCGCGAACTTGCCACTAGGGCGTTCAATAAATTGAAAGTGCCTCAGAGTAAATCTGCTGAGCACCATGTTGTTAACAATGACAACTCAAAGGCCGCAGGCCTACGACTTGAAGATGTGCCAACCTCGCACACTCCACCCATGGCCATTAAGCCATCGCGCTCACCATACAATAAAGATTCTAGGTTTCGCTCCAAGCAAACTGACTTCCAGTCAGGTGAGTCTAGAGCTGGAAACCATCCAACTGGCCAACACGAACGCCAGCCCGTACGTAACCGCCCGTCAACGCGAGACTACGGTAACGATAGGACTTATAAGAGACCAGATGAACACCATCATCGCTATGGATCCCAGAATGATAGGTGGCGCCAAAGGTCATTCCACCGCCACCATCGTTACCGATCCCAAAATGATGCACCGCATAGAGAAAGCCAAGATCATGGTAAGCCATTCAGCATGTCAGCTGATGAATTGAGATCCATGTGTAAAGAATTCACCTGCAGAGCTTTTGAGAAAATGCTCAGAGGAAAGAAAGGTAAGCAGTTATGACTAGCGGCGGTGGACTATGATCCACCAAAGAATGAGCATAAACGCTCCAAGACCGGCTTGCCTACGACAACTGAAACCAAACAGAACACATGTGTAACTCAGACAGTGATTCCTAACATTGGCAACAGCCAAACCCTGGATCCTGGAGAAACATGTGATGATTTGTATTTGAGGCCAGACAATGTGCCAATGCTTGCCAAAGCTGAAGTTGCAACACTGAAGAGAAGACCGCCTTTCCGCCGGTTCTTGTGCAACCTCACCAGAAAGGGTACAAAGCGAAAGCCCTTTCTTTCAACCAAGCTTGAAAACTCTCTACTCTGCGATGCTCTTGTGGACACAGGAGCTGACTTGACAGTCATGTCAAGTTCCGTTTATGACCAGCTGCAAACAGCCTCGTTTTCAAATGGCAGATACCCCGACATAGACCATTGTGATTTCAGTATCAGAGGTTTCACGGAAAACCAAACCCACATCGATCGAGTGATGCTTGTTGAGCTGAACATTGGACCCATGGTCCTCATGCATCCTGTCTACGTGTCAGAGATGGACACTTTTCCTCTGATCCTTGGTATGGACCTCCTTGATCGGTTTGAAGCTTTGATTGACCTCAAACGCTTGAAAATCTACGCTCAGATCAGAGAGCCACTGCCCATTCCCGACAAGTGGTTCCACGAAGACCAGTACGATGCTCTGTGCATGGATATTCCAGCTCAGAAAAACATCCTTGATGATGCCCCTCTTGACTCAGCTCCAGATGAAACCAGCCAGGCTCGAGAGCCATGGCCACCTGCTGAGTTCTTCCACAACCAAGACACACTCTTGTGCTCTTTGGGCCCTTCACAGTTTGAAGGACAATGCCCCCTTGTGGTGAATGGCTTTGACTTGCAAACCGCTCATGTTGAACATGTGACATTGAGTCTCGGGACAGAAAAGTCTTCCATCAGTCTTGAACGCCAAGTGGGGGACAAGGTCTGCGACACCTTCAGTCAACCAGTGGGGGTCTCCAAGACATTCCTGCCCCATTGGTCAGACCCACAGAAGATCACAGACAAACTCTTCCCAGTGACCAACCAAAGCAAGATCAGTAGGGGTCAGAAGGACCTCACCTTTAAATCGGTTCAAAGGAACCAGAATGAACTGTTCAAAAACCCCATGGGACACGTAGGGGATTCTCCTGTTGTCAAATAAACAATACATAGGATTTCTTTTAAAGCACCCTGTGTGCTCATTCCCTCTTCTAACTCTTTAATTCATTGCTGCATTGAATAGTTGTAACTATTAGTGCGTGATACATTTAACTGTCCAGTTCACTCGTGATCATTTTAGTAAGAATATTCTTCCCTGACAGATATAACTGAGAATAAGTTGATACTCTGTGTGCCAGAGCACACCTGCTTCATTGGTGGCGATAGACGCCACAGCATAGTCTAATTGCAGCCCTCAATAGTAACTGCTGTGATCTACAGTCTACTATCTTCAACTGCACTAATTCCAATTGATCAAAGCCTTGTTGTGTGCTGTGCTGTCTAACTACTGTGCCTCTTCTAACCAACGTGCATGCCCTCTGTGTCATCCTCACGATGAAGATTTTCTGGGTGCTCGTGTTCCTATTCAGCGCTTATGTTGCTGATCAGAGCTGGACCAAAGATCAGTTTAGTGATGCTGAGATTGACATAACTCACAGGTTACACCAGTTTGAGAAGTTCAAGTTCACACAAGCTAAGCTGCATGGCTCACAGCGCTCCAAACATTTTCTGGGTGTAGTTGTAACAACTGCCTCCGCTGGTGACTCCCTGTTTTCCATCGGGACCTCCACAGTGAACGCAGTTAGGTTGTCCACTGTTAAACAACAGATTCATGATTTACAGGTAGAACTGCCCAAAATCCATCAACAGACAACCGATCAATTTACACAAACCCAAACAATTGGTAGAAAATTCCAAGGCACTGTGGTAGTTCTCAACACTGACAGCACTGTTTTCAGCGAAACCTTTCACTCTGCAAGTCACTTATTAGAAGTGATACAGTATGATTTGGCCCATACTCAAAAGGTTAACATGCTAATGACAAACATGCTCAGAGAAGTCAGTTCCTCCAACGACAGCCTGACCATGAGCCGCATACTTTCACATTTGATGACTTTTAGCCTGGTGAATGACATCCTTTCAAGAACCATAGCTGGTAATGTCATTCCTTGCAAATGCACCTAGTCTCCAACTTAGGTAATGCTCCTCATCTATACATGAGCCCAGAGGCTCAAGAAGTGGCATTCCTGCTCAGCCTCCCAAGTGTAGACCATGAGAATATCTACAGGTTGAAGGATATGATGAATGTTGGCATGTGGAAAAGTGACATCCAGGTGAAAGTGAACACTTCTTCTGTTATGGCAAACCATGACAGTAATTGCAAATTGTACGTAATACCTAACCTAATAATGTGCACATTAATGAAAGACAATCAATTTTTGTGTCCAAGCAGAACCTTTGTGAGGAATGACACCGACCAATCGTGTGGCATTCACTCATCGAGCAACAGCTCGCATTGCAGAGCCGAGGTTACCTCCCGCTCTGTCACAGACACCAAAGAAATGGTTGGGAAATGTTGGCTAGTTAATTCTCTTGCGTCCGTTGCCACTCTCACGCATGGAAGACATGACACGGCTAACAGAATGACTCTACCCAACCACACTATGTGGATTCAATGTCCTAGCCTGTATCCTCTGCCGAAACAAGCCTATAACAGTGATAATTTTGATGGCCTTGGCACTGGCTCTGGAAAGCTCCTGAGCCTGCATGCCGTCCACTCCAGCACTGCCCCAGCTTGTCAATGATTCATGAAGTATGCCTTCAATGATGACCTTAGTTTAGCAATGATATACTGTATATGCTCATTTAGCTGCCACAACTTATGGTTAGGATATGAATGTAACTATTAGGTTACACTTAGACTTAGCGTGCATGTTGTTTGTCAAGTTTATTAGTGATTATTATAGGAGAGACCCTTAGAGCGCCCTATCACACTGAAGCCACTTCAGACAAACACACTTCTGTTAATTCCACTGTTACATATACACACCTCACTGCCCATGTGTCTGACAATGATCATACTGTGTGCCAGTGATGCTTGTTTGTGTCCTGCAATGATGCTCCAGTTCTTTCCAGGAGACGCACCATCACCGGACAAGTGGGGGAATGTAGTAACTGCACCCACACCGTCATTGTCATCACACATCTGGAAGGGCCTTACATCCTGTGTGTGAGCCTCTTCCCTGATAACGGATCAGGAAAGTGGATGGAAAGTGGTTGGATCGTAAAGGAGGCCACTGACCTCTTGGTAAATCACTCCATTTTCACCCTAAGAGCTGATATCAAGGACCAGACCTGGTAAATAACCATAAAACACCAACACTCAGCCCTGTCTTTGGTAATCCCCAAAGAGACAGAGAGTCTGAGATGACACCCATTGGAATGTTGCCAAAATCAAGAGAAATCTTTGATACAGACTCATGAAACTTTGGGCATCACATTGTGGTGGACTCTAATGTATATGACTAATTTTATGTGTAACTGTGATGTTTTATATAATAGTTATTTACGTTATTCAATTTCGTTATCTTTACATAGGGCTTCGATAGCCATGTTTGATATTAAAGTGTTCAGGAATTTGTGCTGAGTTTAATAATGTTAATGTTACGATGGTCAATTATAGTGTATAGATCTGGGAACCAAAATTAGGGTTTCATGCATATGTAATGAGCCGTAAAACTAGACATGCCAGCCCACGCACACACCCCTCAACTGATCACAACAAAACCAAACACACACATTTCCAATGCGGATTTCATGCACTTTACGTGGTCGCGACACGTGTGCTAACGGAGTCTGACAACAACTTTGTTCCAAAGTTTGTCTCCAAAGACAGACTCAACTGCATCATCATCATCAAGCCAAGTAGAAAGCCTGTTTCATCCGAAACAGTGAAGATTGCCCTGCGGCCGGCCTATCTGCCTGACAAATACACACACACACACCAGCACGTGTGTCTGTGTGTCCTGCCTGCTACAACCTCACTATCAGCTATCCTGCTGAGTTTAACTCTGAAGAATCATCAGAACCTCCAGAGTGGGTCGGCGTTAGCCTTGAGAGACCCACAGCCCTGTCCAGCAGCCTGCGTGCTCCAGCCTGCGTGCTTCACCCTGTTGCGGCCTGCTGAGATCAACTGAACAGACGTCGGATCTTCATCCTCCAGCACCTCGTCGAGCCGAGACTCCTCACAGCCTCCCGGCCTCAGCGTGCTTCATCTCCCTCCGGACCTCCGCTGGTGTCGTATGTACTGATCATTGTCCACTGGGCATCATATCATACATCACACATAGCTACTCCATTACATTCACACTTCACACACATATCACACACTTTATTACGGCTCCCTATAGTTATAGTAGCCTAACCATTCCGTTAGTCAAAGATTCATTTCAGTCAGTTTTCCAGGTAGTTATACTGTCGCCCTTTATTCCTATCTTGCTGACTCATGTCTTCCACTGCTCATCTTCCATGATTGTGTCTGCTGAAATGTTGGTTTAATTATCAGTATTGCATATTTACATGATCATCTATTCCTATTGCCATTGATTCATCAATTCATAGGTATACCTCTTGTATATACTGTACTATATTCACTTGTATATACCTGATTATTGAGTGTGCTTTAGTTTAGTAATAAACATATTATCTTGCATAAAGTCACCTCCTGTGTTCAGTGTGTGGGTTTAAATTCAAACATGCCGAGAGTTCACTCCTTCAGATGAGACCTGTTGATGCTGTCTGTTATCTGGTGCCCCGTTCTTAATTCTCATTGAAGCTAACTCTAAATTATATTGATATCAGACACCATTAATACCTATCACCACTACAGGAGAAACAGAGTGAGAGAAAATGGGGAGAAAGTGTGGGATACAGAATAAAAACGAAACACTGTTATTTGAGTCTCTGGTCTCCCACAGCTCCCTGTCCATAGTGGCAGTCGAAGTCTGTAAAACATGACTTGGAAAGAAAATACCAGACTTTGCAATTTTCTCCCCACAAAATGCTCCTGTTTGGGCCAAAACAATGGGCTACGTAGGATGTTGGTTGCTAGGTGTGAATGTCTCTTCCTCCCCTCCTCCACTGCTATTGATCTAAGTATACAATGGCACACTTTATTCAGTAACATTTATTTTCAAACCTACAGAAAGGGGTTATTCCCTCAACCCAATACTAAAAAGAAGTTACAAGTATGAACAAGGTAATTTATTTCACTGTGCACACAGCTCTTGAGAGAAAAAAAAGTGTAATATCACTCACCTGAATAAGATTGTCGAAGTGACAGCATGTAAAGGTCAATGTGGCTATATAGTGAAATGCAATGGGTGGCTTGTGAGATGCAGCCAACCACAGATCTCCTACCACTCCTATTACTTCTGCTGCTGGTGCCACTAAACTATGTAATACTAACAGAGTGAATTGATTCAGGACTGGTTCATTTGATTTGATAAACACAAGTCAAAGCTGATAGTTTAATTAGAGGTTAACTGAACCCAAGCTAACCTACCTTTCTTTGCTGTTTCAAGTAATGTTAGACTTGGTCAAGTCCAGTCTCAAATAATGACAACTTTGGTAGACTATGTCTGCTGCCATGAATATTGACTAATTTACAACTGTACAAACTCAACATCTTGGCAAACTAGGGTCGGTTAGATTCAGTCTCATGTAAAAACTGGAAACGGGTTAAGCGCTCACTGACCGATATACAGAATTGATTCATTAGTGAACTGCTAACCCACTGAAGGAACAATTTGTACCATGTCTTTTGACCAACAGGTGGCACTGCCTACCCGCCTGAACAGTACATTCAGTCCAATACAGGAATTGAGTTACTAACTAATACACTGGCAACTGAACCAACTGTACAAACAAGTCACTCATGTCTGTACTGTTTTGGAACAGTAAATTCAGTCCAAACTGAAAAGATGTTGATCCAGCAACTGAGCTACTAACCCTAACAACTGAACTGTTGACTGAACTGAGCAAATAGTGTAACAAATGTTTTTGTCCTGAATGTTCGTTTTGTGTTTCGGCTCACTTAGAACTTTACAGAGTGCAGTCTATCCACAGACTCTGAACCGATTTGAAATTTCGATTGAGTTCCCTTGGTGGAATGGCATTGGTTTTCTTTGATCAAAAGAGAGAAATAAAAATTCCATGGAAACAATTTTCAAACCTCTGATTACTTCTCCTTCATAACAATAGCCCGATGACAACTTTGGTGAAGGACTATATTATAGCAGTTGTAGCTATGGACACTGAATGTTTCCACTCATAATTCACTAGGCAATTATGAGTTGTTGCTAGGGTGTTACTAGGTGGTCACTAGATGATTACTAGTAGATGATTACTAATGGTGGTTGCTAGGTAATTAATACTGGTTGCTACGGTGTTCCTAGGAGGTGGCTAGGTAATTATTAATGGTTGCAAGGGTGTTACAGTGGTAGTAGAAGCATAAGCAGTTGCAGTTTCAGCAGTTGTAGTAGTAGCAGTAGTTGTAGTACTTATTGTAGTCATAACAGTAGTAGCAGAATTAGCAGTATGAATGAATGAACAAATGAATGAATGATATATTATTATTATTGTGTCCTGCCACAAAGTGGCCGATTCTACTTTCAAGACACCATTATAGAAAAAGAAACAATAATTAATACAGCCAAACACTGTTTCCGGCACAAATGGGGATTTGGGAACCATGAGTGACAGGTGGATAGATATGGGCCCAATAGGACCATTCCATCCATAACCCTTTGCTTGGGGGTCCTAAATCCTAACAGCTCCTTAGATAGGAGCAAAACCGCAAAACAGCAACATCTGCTGAGATTA
Source organism: Centroberyx affinis (assembly GCF_046629955.1). NCBI lineage: Eukaryota > Metazoa > Chordata > Actinopteri > Beryciformes > Berycidae > Centroberyx > Centroberyx affinis. The sequence continues at coordinate 42,664 of NW_027282479.1, read as the reverse complement.
CACCATCCTGAACAGAAATAATTTTCTCTTTTCCCAAGCCTTCTCCAAATACAGTAATTTGCGAAAACAAATATTTCATAATCAAATAACCATTTAAGGTCTCTCAGTATTGTACTGGTCACTCCAATAAAATCCATATCCTCTTTAATTTTCAAAGACGGCTCTCTCTGCCGGACATATATGAATTATTCATGAGGTAATGGACAAAAAACATCTTATCTTATCTTATCGTATCTTATCTTATCATATCTTAAAACTTTGAACAAAACATATGATCAAGCTTTACATCTATAGCAGTCGTTCTCGATCCTTGTCCTCAGGAGCCAGAGCCATGCTGGTTTTCTATTTTACCTGGTAGTTGATTAGATTCACCTGGTGTCCCAGGTCTCATTCAGCCCCTGATAACACGACGTGAATCAGCAATCAATTACCAGGTAGAGTAGAAAACCAGCAGGGCTCTGGCTCCTGAAGACCAGGATTGAAAACCACTGATCTAGAGGAAATACTACCTGGGTCGTATTATACAAATCAGTAAATTCAATCCACAATCACAGGTTTCAAACATTCACAAGACATGCTTTTATGAAAATTCTCCATAGGTCCCATTCTATCTGGTCCGTCTGTGAGAAATAATACTACCATATTTGACCACTAGGGGTCTGCATGTCTGTGTAATCCATAAGTGGCTGTGGTAACAGTGTGCCAGTGTACTGTATATGTGTGTATGTGAGCAGCAATTTTTAATAGAAGCACACAAGCTTAATTTGGCAAACATTTTAAAAGGTCAGTGGCATTGATAGTTTAAACGGTGTGAGATTAGTTAAGTGCCAAGAAAATGTGTGGATGAAGAAGTATAAAGAAGTAAATAAGAGTGTATAAATGTACTTGCTGAAGCAAGCACATTAATAAGTATGAGTAAGGGCTTGTTCAGACCAGAAGCGTATTTTTACCCTGTCTAGCAGCCTTCCCTGAATACGCACTACAGAGGTCAAATACCCTGTGAAAATAGACTGTAGGTACATGGTGCTCCAACAGCCGAGGCAACAGCATCCCAAGCCTCATCTATTTTAATGTTGTCTTTTTAGAAACAATGCTGATGGTCATAGAACTCACTGTATTTTTCCACTTTGGGGATTAACTTTATATCGTCCACTTCTTTACTTGCTCAACAGATATGTCTGCCATCAAAGCAGTCACGTTTATTTGCTTAAGATTTTTCTCAGCCAGTGTCATGACTTGTGAGTGGGAAATCTTTGGGGCAACCATATAGGACCTATACGTCCCCTCTCTCTCTCTCTCTCTCTCTCTCTCTCTCTCTCTCTCTCTCTCTCTCTCTCTCTCTCTCTCTCTCTCTCTCCTCTCTCTCTCTCTCTCTTTTTAGAAACATGAATAAATTAACTACAGATACATTAACTTAAACATCTATTCTTATTCACTGACATTAACAGACCCAATTTTCAAAATGCAAGTGATTCAAAAGCAGATATGGTCATCATGCTGCAATGACTGTTGCATTTAAAATTGACATCAATGCGCAAGTGTTAATCAATAACAACAACAGTAGAGATATTGGTAGGTTGGTTCATTGAATATATATATGCTTCTGTGGTGATATGATGCAAATATAACCGTCTACAAATATGACCATATCTGTGAAATCCATGTGCATCGAAAATAGACTCCATGCCGAATCTCTGCAGGCCTGTAAGCGTAGCTCTGCTCCACACCGCGGTCAGTGTGTTCACTCCCATTCATTAACATGTGCGCCGAAAGGAAGCAAGCTGCATTACACAGTCAATATGTGTCTTCAGCTTCACTAATCAAAGTAACAGGTCCTTCACACTTTTTCAATCAGTGCTCAGGGCTTGCAGGTCTTTAAACGAGAGCTAATATTTTCAATGAAAATAACCTTTACTGTACATCTTCCTTTGACTGCTTGGGTTATACAGGTGTACAAACAATTAAAACCCTTGGAACTGAACAAGTGGATATTGTGCATTTTGCTGTAAGTGCTACATAATTGCTAGTCTATAAACAATACATAACCTTTTAATTGAATAAACAGGTACTGTACATCTTTCTATCAGTACCCACACAAAAAATGCAAACAAAATAAAAATAAATAAAATAAACAATAGTAATAGACTGATGTGCAATGGTCGAGAGAGGCACTGAAGTCAGTGTCCGAGAAAAACCTCCTTTACAAGGTTGTAGGGTGTCCTCCTGTATTGCTCCATCTGCTCCCTCACCACGGTCATGGTCACCAAGAAGAACAAACTCTATTTTGGGCCTCTCAGACCTCAAAACCAATGCTGTCACATGTAAAGCACTCAATATAGCACAAGACCCTCAACACCCCCTCAAGCCATGTTTCACCCTTGTCCCATCTAGCCAGATACAGATATACAAACTGTTGATCCACAGATCAACAAACTACCAAAGTGTAATGTTTGTATTTCTCTGGTGACATTATGTCTGTATGTGTGCTATGAACTGAACTGAAAACTCTGTCTAGTATTTACTGTACCTTTTACTGTACCTATGCCTACTAGTGGCAGGACCAAGGAGCAGCTCATTTCTGTCCTCTGCCTTCTTACATTCTGTCCATCTGGTGGTGGATCATGCTGCTCTGACCTCCTCATTCAACAGTGTGGAGGTCTGTCACTGAGGGAGGACAGATGATGGAGGAACAGAGAGGGAGACATGGACAGTGGCAGCACTGTCACACACACACTCACACGCTGACATACACAGAAACACACTAGAATTAAGACTCATAGTCTACATTCAAATCAGTAGTTATCCCCTATGCCGCACCCGGCATGGATGCTTTTTTTTGTGCACTTTCCCAGGGAGGAGATCTTGGCAGTGGAAACATATTATGTCAGTGTTTTGAATCATACAAAATTCGACAAAGCATGTTTATCTGCTATCTAGAAATTATGGCAGATTGACCACCAGGTGGCCAATTGGAATGCAGCCACAGATTTGTGCGTCAATCCCTCAACAAGCATGATGATTAGTCAATCACACGTCACAACCTATGGTCAGACCCAACTAGCATTTTAGCCAAACTCTTCTCATTATAATGTTCTAATAAAACAGGAAATAGGAAATTGGAATAGAAAAAACTAAATAGGAGAATCAGAAATTAGGAAAATAGATAGGAAATAGGAAAATAAATGAATAAATACAGTATATGCCATGATTGAATAAAATAGCCTAACCAGACAGTTACTTGAGTTAGGTAATTAACAATTAATATTCAAATGCAAAACATTTGGCCATGTTAAATAGGATAAACGTGCTGAAAATGAAAACTTAACTCACAGCAGAAACCATCTTTGCATGAGTCAGGAATTGAACCCATGTCACCAGAGTTGAAGGTAAATGTACGTATACAGTACACCCATCCACCAGCCTGACCTCCATACCTTTACTTCCCACCACGCTGTTTCAATGTCAAACTACTACCTGTTTCAGTCACATGAGCTCTGCCTCCAGTTTGACTCAAGCCATGGAATATCACACAAAATCTGTAAAGGTCTACAAATTTGATATGAGAACAGGCTCCAAATATACCTGCTCTCAAATGTATCCACCAGGATATTGGTGTCTTAGCAGCGCAGTTTTGTCTGGGAAAGGATCTTAGAACTGCCTATATCTAGCCTGACAGAGGAGTTTAGAAGAAGAAGAACCTTTATTTGGTCATCAGCACATCCACACACAACACATGCACACATGCAGTGGAGCGGCGACACCTTTACACACACACACATGCAGGAATGGCGGCAAACGAAATTTGTTCTCTGCGTTTATCCCATCCGTGGTTGACCTTCCTTTCGCACATTTAAGGGGGCAGCCAGGAGCTGCCCCCTTAAATTTGCTAAAGTAAGACTGGAAATGACGAAGTCGAAAGATCCAACAGTTAGTAGTGTAGTGTCTACTGTATCAGCAAGGGCGGGAAGGACTAGGACTAGGCTTAGGGGCAACCTTTATGGAGTAAGGCAACTCTGTTTTGTGGAGCAAAAACATCAGCAGGATGAAGCAGCAAGGTGTGTTAAGGCCGTCTCTCAGGCAAAACAGGGTCAGTGGATAAACGGGGAAAGTGTAGAGAGGAAGAAACATGGCTGGAGGGCGTTGTAGGGTAGGGAGGCAAACCAAATTAGATTCATTATGGGTGCAACCTATGATGTGCTTCCATGACCCCAGAATCTCAGCCAATGTGTAGGTGAGGACCCTTCTTGCCCCTTATGTTCATAGCTACTGGCAGGCATGCTAGTGGACTGTTTGCAGATAGCATGGTTGCTCTGCCTGTGTGTTCATGGTTGCAGGTATATTGATTCTTTAGAATGTTGGCTTGCAGATACAGTGGTTTCTGATCTGCTGAATGGGCTGTCTGAAAGCCAGCCGATTCAGCCATCCCATTAAGCCTATTGTTAGAGTTGAAATCAATAGTGAGTTTAGAAATTATTGAGTAATGTTGGGATTTAGGGAAGCCTAAATATAGATAGAGGGCAGTGGAAGTGACTTTAGCTGTATTTGGTGTTGAGAGCAGGTATCGAGGGGGTTAGTTCTGGGACACTAGAAATCACTGCTGAGCCTTCTGGAGGTGTAATTCATCTGTGATAGGAGGGGCCCACTTGATAATCCTAGTGAAATACCCACACTCAACCCTATAACATTTAGACTAGGTGGCTAGTGAATGGTGCTACCTGTCTGATGGTCCTGTAGATTTATGATGCATAGCCTCTACAGTCACTATTTGTGGGTTAATACATCATTCCTTAGACATCTGAAGTTGGCTTCTGTATTAATGCTCACCGTGGATTATGGCACAAAGGATTGTAACATAAAATCCGATGTATTGGTAAATGCTTGACAGCAGACCTGCACAAAATCTAAAACTGGTACAAAGCCATTGTGTTATGACCAGGGAAGAAACATTTGGGCACTAGTCCACCAGGCTAGTAGAGTGAAATTTCCACTAGTCTGCACAAATTATTACTAGTCCACTATCCTTGCTAACCCTCCCAATTTTCCCGGGAGACTCCTGATTTTCATGGCCCTCTCCCGGTGTTCTCCCTTGATCTAATTTCTCATGATTTTGCCCCATATTTTGATCAAATTTCAAAAACTGTCCATTTACTCCACCTGTTAAAATAGTAACACAAAAACTGTAGGCCCTATATTATCATTGCTGTTCCCGAATGGTCAACAAACTATGTTACACCAAAAATGCAGCCTCCATGGTTACATTATTAACAGTTCTCACTTCTGACTACTTCCATCTTCACTGAAAACACTGTTAGGCAGAAGAGACTGCTTCTTTTTTAACTCAAGGAGAGTGTCTCACATTTAGATCAATACCTTTGTATCTGTGAGAAGTTTATTTGATTTAGGCAAAACAGTGTAATGACAGTGGAGTCATTAACAATGTTCTTTTCTCTTTTTTGTCCACGGTTTGTTAAGGAGCCACTAAGTGCAAAACTTAAGAAAACTGGGTTGTGGTCCCATTGACTTGCATGGAGTTGAGACTTTTTGGAGCCGGCCTCTAGCGGATGTTAGAGGAATTGGCGCCTGCCGCCACTTCTTTAATGGCTTCAAAGTTCACCCGTGGTTTTGGCCACATGGTAACAACATGCCCAATCTCACTCACCAACTGCTAGTGCTCCTGTTTTGGAATTATAAAGGCCAGCAGCTGCTCTTTGTTTTTCACTAAAATTTCATTAAGCCACAATGTTAAAGCCACTTGGAACATGTGAGTACATGCAAGCAGACCTGAACAAAATCTAAAACTGATTCAGAGTTCAAAGCAATTGTGTGATGACAAGTTTGACAGGTTTGCAGTTGTTTTTTTGTATTTTTCCGTACAAATTTCATATATGTTAAACCACACACACACACACACACACACACACACACACACACACACATGCATAGGTGTATAGACACACAGGTGGATCAATAGTTGCAGTTTACAGAATTTTGCGCTCCCTTTTAACCACAAAGTTACTGTTAAAATAAATGGCAAATGGGAAATGACCATGATCATTTTTCATACTGCCAATTGCACTAATAGAGGGTATGTACCCTGTTCTTGTTCTGATATACAAACCTGAAATCACTTTTTAAACAAGTAGGAGGAAAATTAGCTTCCACCCTGAACAGCAGCTAACCTTTGAACAAATTGAGTTGTTGTTGTTTTTTTTTTGTTTTTCGTCAGTATGATTGTCACCTTTTCAGTGCCTTAAAGGGCATGCTTTGAATCGATTTACAATTTAGGCACAATGGGATGGTTATCTTTTGAAAGCCCTTTTGTGGGAGGAATTTCTGTGGTATTATGTAATTATTTTACCTAACAAACCAATTCTCTAATTCTCTGAGAACACAACCTTCTATTTCTTAGTAAGTGTGACAACAATCAATATTAAAATGCATTTGTATGCAAAGGGGAAAATATTGGTGTCTCGTGCAGTGTCATTCTTCATGTAATTGTTTCATTAAAATCAATATGTTGAGAAAAAATAAGGAATCAGAGGTCTGTGAAAAGGTTATAAAAAATGGACTTAGAGAGTTGAAATTTGCTAATAGAAAATTCATTAGGCTATACTGTAACTTTTTGACAGAATAAAATTTAATTAAAACATATATGGCAGAAGCACTGTAGGAATGTTGGTGTAAGCACTTAATGCCTTAATGCAGTACTTAATAAGTATGTAAGTCTGTAACTTTTAGTTTTTAACTTTGAGGAAACTTGTGTTCCTGCAATACAAATTTCCTTAGCTATATAGAACACTGAGAAAATAAATTCTATTTTCAACATTTCTTTTCATTCACTTCCTCCTGTAAAACAATTTCACAATTTGCACAAGCTTGAATTACAGCTTCCAGATCTGTTTGAAGAGTGAAATGCTCATCTGAGATCAAGTAAAAACATTTTTTCTCTTATATGCTGAAATGTGAAAATGGATTTTCAAACCAGCTGCTTGCAGTTATTTCAAAAGTGGGGGACAGTTTAAGTCTTCCTCAGATGTACAATAACAAATTGAAACTACAAGGTAACATCACAAACACCCTGCAAGTTTAAAGGCAGGAAAATACACATATAATGCTATTTATAGCATAAGACACTTGATGAATGGTTACTGTGCGTTCACACCAAACGCGAAGCGAATTTTTTGCGCGGTGCGATTACATACAAAGTCAATGCAAAGACGCGAACAGACGCAATTTCGCGCTGGGCGACGTGTATGACGTGATGCAAATGACGCAAAGTTCGCCTCAGTCGCGTATTCGTGCGAGTTTAGATTTTTCAACTTGAGCAGGAAAATTTGCGTGACGCTGTGTCGCGAAAGCCTATCAGCGTTGAGATTCTCCCAACGGCACTGACGTCCTGACGTCCTGATGTTGAATCACAAAACGGAGGATACACTAATTATAGCCATCTGTGAGCTCCCGGAGCTGTATGACACAAGTCTCCTGGCATACAGAGACCGTAACAAAAAGGAGAGGGCTTGGAGAAAAGTCAGCAAGGAAGTTGGACTACCTGATAAGTTCTGAAAATATGTGTCTGTTACTTTATTCCAGCTATCGGTTGTACTTTACTATGAACCAAGTTAGCACAAGCATTAGCCCCAGTTAGCACAACACAGCTGGCTTTCCTGGCGTTGAATATTCGCGGGTTGTGTCTTGAATCTTAAACACAAATGATCCCGCGGTCAAACTCACGTGAGTAACGCGAGGCGAAGATTAGCTTCGCGTTTGGTGTGAACGTACCTTTAGAATAATTAAAGTACTAGAATACATGTTCCAATTTTCCATTGTGTTCACTTTTCCTTGGGAAATACACTTACTCTGAATCGTAAAAAAAAAAACTTTTTAATGAACTATTTTTTTCTCTATGTTGACGGAAACTGACATGACACATGTCATAAACATGCTTTATGATGTACTATTTGCCATTTAATGGAGCAATGAGCAATGGAGCTAAAACTACAATTGCAATGTCAAGGTGGCAGCTCAGAAAATGAGAAAATGTCAGTTAACAAAGAATGTGTGTTGTAAACAGCGGCCATTTGGCTGTAGGACATTGCAACATTATGGCTCTAATGGGCCATGGCAGTGGGTAGTGTTTTGGAAGTTTGAAATATGGCAGTGACCTAGTAGAAGAAATATTAACATTTGTCTTAGTTGGCAATCTAAAGCTATCAAGCATACTGGATAAAGCAAAAATTTAGCTCAGTAGAGAAGACAGTAAACAATCATTTCTACTGAATGCAAAGGAGATTAGGAGCCAAAAATGTTGGCATGCATATTAATTGAAAAAATAAATAAAAAATAAAGATGAATATCATTTTCATGGTGCCAATTTTAAATCTCCTTGCATATAATTTCTTCTTCTTCTTTCAGTTAATGGCGGTTTGCAAACCAACATGTTAGGTGCATTCTGCCACCTACTGCATCTATCTATCTATCTATCTATCTATCTATCTATCTATCTATCTATCTATCTATTTATCTATCTATCTCTCTCTCTCCAATAATAATCATGATAAAAATCATCATTTGAATACACAGCAAATGACAAATGACGAAACATAAATACAGGACAATAAAAGTCAATCATAATTTAGTCAATAATAAATAAGAACAAACAAATAAGAACGTAAGAGTTGGTACAGAAAGCAATTTAATAAGCATGGGTTGTAAGAAGAGATTTACTGTAAGACGAGACCTTAGCTAGTCTTATCTCCTTGGGCTAAGGGCAGTATAAGGGTAGTAACACATGGTCTCCTTTGGTCTTCAGTCTAGTCTATGGAACAGACAGGAGGGCTTTGCCAGAGGACCACGGGGTGCTATAGCCCTGAGAAACATGAAAAAATATTGGGGGATTCTTTAGGCGGATCCAAATATCTACGTTTTTTCAAATATAATAATAATAATAATAATAATGATATAAAGGTGCAGGTCATACAAGACAAATACTTTTGGTAGAACTTAGAAAAGGGTTGGTAAGTCAATATATTGAGTTTTTGCCTCTGATTGCTTATGTAGGGTGTGGTCTGGTTTTCAGGAAGATAAAAGATCATTAATGTAGCTAGGAGCTAAACCATGCTTTAAAAGTAGTGCGTAAAATCTTCAAATTGATTCTGAAACTAGCAGGTAACCAGTGCAGGGAGGCTAAAATTGGAGTGATATGCTCTCTACATTTGACACCAGACAGAACCCTTGCAGCAGCATTCTGGTTCAGCTGCAGGCGTGACTTTTGGGTAAGGCATGAGTAATGGGAGATGCAGCAATCTTTAACAAGGGGAAACAAATTTAACCTGGTTGTGAAAAGTTAAATTGGAGTAAGTTCTTAGCTACCAGGTGTCACGCTAGAAGCTAAAATACCCAATTTTCTGCAGGTCATATTCTGAGAGTCTGGGGGACTGAAAAGAGCAATTTCAGATTCATCATCATTTAGTTTGAGAAAGTTCTTGGAAATCCAGCTCTCAATATCTAAAAGCCACTTATGCAGACTGTCAAGACAGCTGGGGTTGCTGCGCTTCAAGAAGGGGAAAAGCTGAGTGTCATCTGCATAGTAATGGAAGGACACATTACGCTCATGGTTAATATGACTGAGGAGGAGCATGTATAGATGGGGCCTAGAATGGAGCCCTGAGGGACCCTGCAGGTAAAATTTAGTGAGGAGGAGGGTTAGTGACCTACTGAGACATTGAATGGTCTACTAGAGAGATACAACCTACACCAGTCTTGTGCTATATCCAAAATGCCTACCTACCTACCTAGTACCTACCTGCCAAAATACCTACGTATCTCTCTGTGTGATCAGCAACAGATATATTTTCCAAGTATTTATGAATTTTAGACTAAGAGTGTTGTACAGGGAAATATTATGTTTAAAGTGACTGAAGGAACAGTGGTTATGGCTGTAGCAAATTTAATTGGATTATATCCAGTCATACTTTTAGTTCTTTGGCAGTAGTAGTGTATAATTATTATTATTATAGTATTCTGTCAAACTCCTAAAAGCAAAAGGCAGTAAATACTATACGTCTTAAACAGCTTATGAAAAGTATATAACCTTAAAAGATAATTTAAACTAAGGTAGGTGTTAAAATCAACAGACACACACACACAACACACACACACACAGACAGACACAGACAGACACACACACACACACACACACACACACACGCACACACACACACACACACACACACACACACAGACACACACGCACACACACGCACAAACACTTTTTACCTCTTAGCAAAGTGGTGGACCTTTGGCCTTGTACTAAACAAGATTTCCAGACATGCAACAATTTCTACCCTAACACTATTTATTAACATTAACTCAAAGCCACAAGAGCACGAGTTTCCTGAGTACCTAATGAACTCTAGAAAGGAAGAAAGAAAGAAAAAATCACCACCAATGATAAAACAACAAAGAGCTTATTCCTTACAAATTGAAAAACATCCCCAAGCTACTACATATACCAAGTATTTAGTGGAAGTAGTACTGTCTCTGATGTATGGTAGAGAATATGACTAAAGTTTATTAATCTGGAGTAGTTGTCATGGTAACGCAGTCGGAAATAAAACCTGGGGGATTCATTTGAGGGGGAATGAGTAGAATAACTCAATCCATTTCTCTGGGGACCACTGATTTAAAAAGGAAATACAATACAATAACATAGCAAATAGATAGATACAAGCATAGATACAAGCACTTTTTATTTATATTATTCTACAGTTGTCTATAGGTATTGTCAATCATGGATTATATTATTGCTTTAAAGTCAGTGGCTGGAACATAGCTAGAAGTGTCATTCATCCATTGCACAGTGCAAGGCAGAAGCCTCGTCTTGTCTAATAACTATTGAAAAAATTCCAGTGGGAAAACTTTTGTGGACATTGTAAATTGAAGGATAAATCTTTGTCAGCATAGAAATAACAATTTCTTTAGTTGTACACCATGTATTTCTTGTGGGAGAGCTCAAAGGATAGGCCAATAGCACAGGCACTGTATGACGGATGTGAGAGCTACTGAGAGAAGTCTCTCAACAGTTACAGGAAGATGAGAAAGAAGAAATAAAAACAAGAAAACTGCAGTATCAGTGTTTGTCTTTGTCTTAGTGACAAACAGCCAAAAGACCAGCCAAATTACAGCACCTTCCAACCCCCTAATGATTCACCAAACCATCACCCAGCAATTGAGCTGGCTCATCTATTTAATTGGTTTATGACCCTGGCCCGACCCAAACTCCTGTCAAATGCCTGGCATTGGAAGTTTCCCATCACCCTCTACTTGTAAATATGCCAGACATAAACCTCCCTTGCACGGTTTACGATGCTCCATCTAAAATCAAACTAGGGTACATGAATCAAAGTAGGACACGTGAAGACAGCTGCATTTATAGTGTACTTTTCACTAAATAAAAAATATATTCATTGCACATGTACACAGGGTGAATGAAAGCACCATCCAAATAAAAAAAAAAACAACTACTAATATTACTATTTCCACTACTTCCAATACTTTACTATTTTTGTCCCAGAACCAGTTCTTATTGGTCCATTATTTTGAGAAGACATTACTAATTTGGCACTACAATGAATTGATACAGCTTATGTCTTTGATCTTTTTTAATCAAAATGCAAATTTTGTCTTCCATGAGGGTAAGTTGTGTAGCTCATAGCCTCACACAAATGACAGGCTACGCCAGACAGTGTCATAAAAAGTCTGTGCAAAATGGTTGTGGGGGCATACACTAAAGCAGCGATTCTAACATTTTTGGTCCAGAGGCACACGACAGCAAAGTACATAATATCCAAGGCACACTAATTATTGACGGCTGTAAACACAGCACATAAAATATTATTGATTGCTTGGAAATGTCACATAAGCCTAGTTTGATTATACCAGAGGGCATGCAAATTCAGTGAGCTGTTTGACAAGGCCCAAATAGCATGAGCTTGGAAGAAAATGATTAAAAGGAAAAGGAGTGATTATGTAAATTAACAATAATATATGTACTTTTTTGCAACATTGATTTTTTTTTATACACTTGAGCAACATTTCAATGTTTAACTAAGCTTCCTGACACACTAGCTGAGAACTCCTGCACTAAGCATCTTTGCACAAACACTATTACATTAGCCAGCACAAACAGTGTACATTATTCTAACAACTCAATCCAAATGGGTCGTCACACTTTGCTATGACCATAGTTGGCGTATCCACGGCTCACACTTCACGTGGAAATGGACGCAACAGAGTGTGTGGAAATACTGGCCTATTCTCATGAGATATTTTTTTCTTGTTGGGTGCTGAATTTTCCTACACAGCCACAAAAGTACAGGAGTTCTCATGAGAAGCATAAGAAGCATGAATACCAAGGTACACGGACGGCACATCAGCAGCTCCCACACGTCTAGCCACGAAGAAAGGATGAACCAAGCATTACTATGGCGACAATAGTTCGCTGTCCATCTGAAGTCACATGTGAACATCTTCTGAGCTCTGCTAGCTGGCTAGCTACTATAGCACCGGTTTAGCTGACAACAGGCAGAGATGAAAAGTATAACTTGGCGCTTTAATCAGGAGGCCTACCACTGCAATTTTGTTCAATACCTAAGTGTCTGCAATTCTTCCCATCATCATCTGTCAAGCAGGTCATGTGCACACACACTCACACAAACATACACTCACACACACACACACACACACACACACACACACACACACACGCACACACGCACACACACACACACACACACACACACACACACACAATAGCAATGTATTGGTTGTTCATTTATTAGGAATATTATATGCCTATAAAATGTTCAAACCAAAATGTAAATACATAATTCAATCTAGGGAAACAAACTAATTTCACTTTTTCAAATTTCACATTTTGCCTAGAGCAACATGTTGGCACGGGCCAGCCCTGGCCATGATCATGAAGATGACACTAGCCCCACCTAATTGTCAACAAACAAAACCTGACACGACAATTACTTGCACTTACCATGCAGCCAGATGAGTCTAACCGTCGATCAGAAACACACTTGAAGTTCTTCTTGCAGCCCCCATTATCTTTGGAGCAGTCACGGACGGGCCCAAAGGATGCCAGTAGGTCATCCACTGTCTCAAAGTAAGTGGACAACATGGCCTCTTCCCTTGAATGGAAGAAAACAAGTTTGAACACAAGATGCCTTTGCTTACATGTTCACACTGTAAACATGGACATACATATAACCACACATGAAAATGAAGCTTGAGCAGTTGAATGTAGGCTCTCGCAACCTTGTCTCAGTGTTGTTATTCAGGTGCCATACAGATGCTATTCAAAAGTGCACAGAGTGTTATGAAATGTCATCAAATTATTTTGGACTGGTGGCTTTTATCCTTGCTCCTCTAACTAATGATTAATTGTAATGTTGGCATTTCAGGAATTAATGTTTATTCTGTTGCACTCATTGTAAATTGTTCAGGATTAGAGCACCAGCTTAATGCCTAAAATATTAAATATAAATGTAATAATATGAACATTAACAACAACAGAGATGTTACTGAAAATACAAAAGCTCTCTTCATGACATGATTATAACTAAATCCATCCCCAGCCCATCACAATAACTTCATTATTTTAATTTCTTCATTAAAGAACAAAGTTGTATTATTGATAACTGATGTATTCTTCTATAAGCCTTAGTATTATTGTTATGTGTGTCTGGCAGAGCATGGCAAATCTTTTAATTCATTCGGAGAGCACAAAAATTTTGATTACTGTTTAGAGGCTGAACAGCAGTCTTCCGGATTCGTTTCCATTTTTTTGGCTGTAGTTCTGCTACAGTGTAGCCCATGGATGCTATACAGACATCTCTATGGTTACAGTCCTGCTGAACTATTTTTTGTAAATTAACTTGTAATTCAATCATTTTAAATCAATATTTCATGTCAAATGATTTTCTTTGGTAAGTAGCCATGTAATAACTAAGACAATGTACAGGGAACCGGTCATTATTGCAAAATAAGCCCAGACTGGGTGAATCAAGACTGTCGCGAAGTGGAGGGCTCGCTGTACATTATCCCTTATGTCAAGGGTAGACAATATTGTAGAAACCCTACACAGGTTTTCAAATAAAGGATTTATAGTGTGATATTATTAGTATCAATCAAATCAATCATTAAAGTAATTTAGACAATGAGACCTCATGAAGGCCAAACAGCAAATTACAGCATTTTGAAACTACGCTCCCTTTAATGATCAGACACTAAAACGAACAACACCATCACTAACAGCCGTAACTCTATGAACAACAGTGTCAACATTGCAGTCAATGATAGCTTCAACATCAATATTTACATCGACAAGATCAACATTAAAATCATCTCAGCAGTTTCAACATCAGTATCATATCATCTGCATCATCAGACCTGGGACTTGAGTACAAACTTGGACATTTCAGACTGGGGCCCATATTACAGATTCCAGGCATAATCAGTCTTCATATCACATGAGACAGAACCTCAAGAAGTTTGAAAATTTGGCCAAGTATTGATTTTCCTTTTGTACATTAAAAAGATATCTGGATCTTTGTACTATTGTCAGAATGCAGCCAAAAAGTACAAAATGAAATTAATATGTCTTCCAGAAAGCCATCCATCTCATGCTCCATTTTGTAGCTCCATAGCAGTGTTGAATCCATCTGCAGACATCTTTGAAGATATTTTGTGAAAGTGTTTATTTTGGTATTAGAGCACTTGCAATAAGTCAATAACTGCAGTGTGGATAGAGCAAAATTGCAATTTAGCCTTCTCCTCATGGTTGGAATAAGCAGAGCAGAGATTGAACAAAAGAAAGAGAGAGTGATATATTACTTCTTATGCTTAAGGGCAGAAAAAAATAAGATCCTGAACTTTGAATGCGAATAGTGAGTAGCAAATATGTGTGCAGGGAATATGCAATGAGAGTGTCAGTTTATGAAAAATAATCAGAACAAAATGTAAGCATCTCTTTAGGCAGTTTTCGCACAGAAATCACTGGTATTATTTGGCGACAGGTAAACAACACCCGCAGGAAGAGGGTAGGGGGTTATCAAAGCACCAAAACATTGCCTGTAGAGAGAGTGTGGGTGTTGGGGTTTGGCAAAGACAGATATTTCATAGAGACAGGGTCAGAGGTGACAGAGCATGTAGGGAGGGTGTGGATGAGCAGGCATGAGACTGGCACATGCGGGCAAGGAAGAGATTTCTGATTTTTTTGAATGGTGGCTTTGCAGAGTGTCCTAATGTGACTTACTATTATTTCCCCCTAGCCATAGGCATAGTCATAGTTACAAACACACACACACACACACACACACACACACACACACACACACGGACGCACGCACGCACGCACGCACGCACGCACGCACGCACGCACGCACGCACACAGGTAACCTAGGGCCATTACCTTGTCTTTGGGGGTGTAATGGAAGATAATGAAGCCATGGTTGTTCGCCATGTTTAATCTGCAATAAAACCATACCACAGCAATCACTTTTTTCATCCTCTTTCTTTCTTTCTTTCTTTCTTTCTTAATAAAACACACAGTGTGCTCCTTAAATGTGCACTCTACAAGGTAATGCATGTTTAGATTTCACATTCAAAAAATACCTTCCTGCATACTTGGGTGAAGAATGAAAAGAAGTATTTAGTAGTCAAAATCAATGTGTTTCAGTGAATGCCTTCATCAGGGTTACACCTTGGTTGAAATGAATAAATTCTTCTTTTTATTCTTTACCCAAGTGTGCAAGAAGTTTTTTTTTTTTCTTAGCACTGTGGTGTTTATAACGAAGTAGCACCGGAGTTATCATTTATACCCCCTAGATTTGGCATTCAATAATCTGTCCTACTCAGTGTCAACAGCTCTTAAACTTCACATCACAGTAGAAAAATGTCCTCACCGTTTTGTATGTCGAGCCTGAAATCTCAGCTAGCCTTGACCTTTTATATAAGCAAAATGTGACTTGTAACTCCCAATGAACTACAATATAATACATAGCAGTTACACTCAAGACAAGGTGTCTTAATTCTGAAAGTAAATTCACAAACAATAAAACAAAAACAAAAATCGATAGACCCTAATCTGATGCTGTTTCAGATGTAAACACACACAAAAAAAAAAAAAAACTAATCTTGAGAAGCCTTGTGTTTGTGCTTTCATGCTGAGCTTTTTTTGACAACAAAAAGCAAGACCTCCCAAAGGTACATAATGAATGAACACTGTCAAAACACTGAACAGCTGAAAAGCTAAAAAAAAAAATGTGTCATGTCTGTGTTTGATTACTATTTTTATACTGTTGAATATTCTGGTCTCAACCTTGTTACGTCAGTCCTGTCTGTAATGCACTTACTGGTATATTATAATCAGAAAATATATTTCCTTTGAGGTGCTGTATAGGACATAAGTCAAACTTTATGGTGCGCATACACACATTTTACTTCTCACATACATATACATATATATGAGACATGCATCCAAAGGTAATCTCACTATTGAAATGCTCTCATAAACTACTGAAATGTGTTATGCTCATACACACTTGTGAAATAGAAATACTCTCGCACAAACTTTGGAAATGATTTCACTAGTGTATGTGTGAATGTTTCACTAGTGCATGTGAGGTAATTTCACTTGAAAAAGAAGATATTTTATGTCAGAAGTTAATGGAAAATTTAAAAAACAACTTATTTCCAAAGGGCGCCGCCTTCTGCGCAAAAACGAGGGAGTCGGTGTTTCAATGGCACCTGGCAGAGAATCAGAGCGGGTGGGGCCCGGAAAGGAGGGGGGGGGTGCACAAACACTTGGCCACCCCACAAACATTTTTAGACCGGCAAAATATGTTGTTGTTCCACGACGGAACTGACTGCAGTACAAAACAGGACGATTTAGTGTGCGACCATCTGCCTACATCTCACACTTTGTGTACAGCCTGAATAGGCGTAAAGAAGGCTGCCTGACTCACTACACCACCACCTTGACACAGTCGAGCATTAACCACATAAAACTTTATTTAAACTTGTTTGTTAGTTTAGTTTAACATGAGCAAAGCTAGCACACCTGATACATGCAATACATGCCCAACTCCATTAAAAAAATGGCACTTAAATTTGCCCTTTTGGCAAAAGGTACATACACTGTAAAATTTGTCTCAACACGCTTTCTGAATTGTCAGGAGCCACTCCTGAATTTGGCATACATATAATCAACAGAGAAGCACTTTATAACAATAAAATGCCAGCTATTAGAATTGGTTCACACTGCTCGCTACTGCACACCACAGTGCATTTTTGGTGGAGAAATATTGTGGGAATAACAGGCAAACCAATTTTAAATGTTGAAGTTTCAATTACATAAATTGGTTTGACACATGCCAAATTGAAGAGTTTCTGCTAACATTTAGAAAATACAGATACTATACATCTGTGCCATACGCCAGCACCAACATACTCACAAATGAACTGTACCACACTCTACTGTCATTCAAGCACACTGCAGTTCTCATATATTGGCCTGACTATACAACACTTTTACAAAATATGTAGAAATACGTAAATCAAGAGGTGAAGGACCAGTGCAGCCACATTTGAAGCTGTTTCCAAAGACACTCCGGGGAGATGCAGTAACACATGATGTTACAAAATGCTGTAACATGTTAACACTGGGTCTCATTCACAGTATCATTGTTTATTTCCATGACAACATTATCAACATTTCTCTGTTAGACAAGTTAAAGAGGAATACCACTGAATATGCTCTTCCAATGGACTAGGACCGTTTAGTCCATGTCACCTGACTGGAAAACCTGGAGCTGTGCTGTACTTTGTGGAACCAGCTTTATATTCTGGTAATACAAAAGCTCTGAACCAATACATAAAGCCCACTGGGGTGTAAGAGCTCAAATGAGAAGTGTAAGGGTCCACAAAGTCAGGATCCTCTTCATGTCGATGAAGAAGCTTCAGCTTTTCCATCCAAAAGACTAAACTCTTTGGCCTTTGCCACTGGGATAACATGGGAATTCTTCAATGCAGTGGATTCTAATTAAGCGTATTAGTTAAATGATCACTCAAGAATGTGTATGCCAGTGGGACTGCCTCTTGCATTAATTGATAGCTCTGTGTTCATGGGTATTATTATTTCATTTTTTATTGATTTGTATGTATTGCACTGTTATTCCATATCAAAAAGAATACAAACGGCAAGTAAAATGGATCAAATGAGCACAAGACATGTTTTTTATCATACTTCTCTCAAAGGAAAGAAGAAATAAATCAAATTTTGAATTTTAATTCAATGTGATTTTTTTTTTATTCTTTTAGATGTTATCTGGTTTTCTGTGTTGTATCTGCCTTGTATTTGATGTCAGGGGTATTTCAAATGCTTTACTCTGAGAAAATCCAGTTTATTTATTACTCACCTGAACCTTGGGTTTAAATTATTATATCTGAGAATGTAAGAGAGTAAAAATGAGGACCTCAGGCCACAACTGAAATTTATAAGTGGCCTGATCCTGTTTCCTCAATCACTACAGATATTTAACCTTCATCCTACCAACATAATTTAACATACAGAGACTACCGACCCCAATAATAAACTACTGTAAGAAACAACCATCATAGCAAAATGTTAACTTATTTCTTCTCAAAACATTATTAGTTATGTAATTAATGTCATCCGAAAAAAAAAAAAAAAAAAAAGATTATTATTATTTTAGGAAAGTTACAGTTAATTAAATTATGTATTGTATTTCTGACTTTAACATCATCTTACCTTAGGAAGAGCAGTATTTAGGGTTGTCGACAGAGCACATGAGGAAATCTGTGTCTGCTGCATCTGTGTATGTCTCCTTCAAAATGACTGCGTGCCCCTACCCCCCCTGATATTGTGTGATACTTTAAATTAGGACCTATGGCAAACATGAACTCAATAAATATTTCCATCTATTAAAACTGCATAGGCGGACAGAAAACAACGATATGAAGTCATTAGAAACAAATTGATTGACAAAGTCATGAAAAATTGGAATGATAGAATAAAGCACCTGTGAGATATGACAAAAAGTATACCTCTGGGGTCTGCGGGTACCCCAGTCGGTAGGATGAGGGTTAAGCTTTTCCACAACTGAACTGTGTACCAGATTTGATAAACTACATAAAAAGGGAGACTCAACTTCAACATGGCCTTGGCATATTGAGGTAAAGCTTTCTATTCTGTTTGTCTTTAAAGAGTATGCAAAGTCCTTATTATTAAACTCTCTTTACCACACTGCAATATTTTTTTGCTCTCCTGATCATGCAATTAGAAACAATGTAACTGTATAACATCAGCATACTCCAAACTTTATTATAACTATTTTGAGTGTCATCCCCAAGAATATGAGCCTTCTAGTGTGCCAGCCTTATTATTATAAACTAGTTCAGTGATTAATTGTTATTGAATTATTAATAGCTATGTTAAAAAAAAAGTTCCATTTCCCACTTCATTTTCAATCTCACAATTGATTTGTCTACTGCTTTACCATTGATTGGGCCACACTTTTTTATTAGACAGTTCATTTTAATTTGATGGCATGGAGGCAGTGTGCCAAGCAAAAAATTACACAAAGTCCAACCCACAGAGCAGTCAGGACTCTCATTGGCCAGCTGTTGGCCTGTGGCTTCTCCCCCACAGTCCGTCTGCAGTCAACAGGCTATAGCATGTTGCTAACGCTAGCAAGCAGCATGATGTCATGGGATGGGGATCCCTCAACTTAACCCTCATCTGGCAGATATGTATAGTTTTCTGTGTCGGGCTGTATGCATCGTTTAATTCTTTGAATGTATTGCGCTGCCAATTTTGTCTTTTTGCCTGGTATTATATGATTGCATCCGATAATTCCATTTACCCCCTTTCTATCAAGGACCACAATGGAAAGAAGCTTACCATCTTTATTGTGTTATCCTTGACAATTTCTGAAAACTGTACATGGTTTTCCCATGCTCTGGTTTCTTTTCATTGTCTAATAAATCCAATCAAATCAAATCAAAATCAAGCCAGATGCAGTACGGTCGGTAAGAGCTAGCATTAGCCATTAGCCGGGGCCCAGGGGTTAACTATAGCTCACCACCAGCAATTATCTTACTACCAGCATACTGAACAAATCCCAGTTTTTTCCTTCTTAGCAGTAATATCAATTTAGGCATTATAAATCAGTATAGGGTGAGATGATGGTTCTTTTGAGAAATTGAGATTTATTTGGAAGGTGGGTGAACTCTTGACCATGAGGCAGGGGAAGAGGGTTAGGAGTAAGGGAATCAACATCAAGTCTATTTTCTTAGATTTCACAGAAATACACAGTAATACAGTATAGATGGTCATATTTGCATCATGTCACCACAGAAGCACCCAATATACTGTCAAGCATATTGTCAAAGTCAAAAATAATCCTGCTTTGGAGCACCCCGGTGAATCACCGAGTGGAGCGTGTACCATATAGGGCTTGGTCCTTCCCGCGGCGACCCGGTTTGGGTCCGGCCCACGGTCATTTGCTGCATGTCCTCCCCTCTCTCTCTCTCCCATACCAACCATGGAGCATAAAAATGCCTAAAATAAAAAAATCCTGCTTTGATGTGCGAGAGTGTCTGTGTAGAAAGTGTAGATGGATGATATAAAGTTAATCACAGAAGTGGAAAAACACAGGGAACTAAATGACCATCAGGATTGCTTCTACAAAGAAAACATTTAAAAAGATAAGGGTTGAGATGTTATTGCTTCCTCTGTTGGAGCACAATGTAACTAAAGCATATTTTCACAGGACATTTGTTCTCCATGTACTGCATTTTACTGCTGGAGGCTGCTGAACCACGTAGAAAGTCTTTTCGGGTCTGAACAGCCCAGCTGCAATTCGTACGTAAATCCTGCCACACGTCTATTCTCCTTCTGGTCTGAAGATAAATTGCTGCTATATTGCTGTTGCTGCATCGCAGACAAACTTCAGAGCGAATCATATTTATTTATATGGGTCAAACTTTTTTTTTTCAGCCGAGGGTGCCTGAACACTGTTTCAGATCGCTCTGCAGTTTAACCCCTGTTGCTGAGTATGCTAGTAGTAGCTGTGTAGGTCACAAGGTAATTGCTGGTGCTAGCCTTAAGTTAACCCTGAGTTGTGCTACCAACTGGATTTACTCCACTGCTGTTGGGTGGTTGGAGGGGAATTATGATGATTGTGGTGGAGCACGGTCAGACTGGCAGACCGAAGGCTGACCGAAGTACTGCTTGCTGATGTTAGCAACATGCTATAGCCTCCTTACTGAAGACAGAGTGTGTCATGGCCAATGAGGGCCCTTTTACTTCTCTATGGGTTGAACTTTAGCTTGTTATTTTTAGCTTGGCACGCTGGCGGCATTTCATCTAACTAAAAAGAGCTGTCTAATAAAAAAGTGTGGCTCAGCCATAAAGTGGAAATAGAAAAGCAGTGGACAAATCAAGATGAGAGTTGGAAAATAAATTAGGACACATCACCAAATGGAATAACAACAATTTAAATTCCATTTAAATTTCTTTTTAAAAATCATTGTCCGAATCAAAATGATAAATTCTTTGATTTTTTGAAAGGTTAGTTTGGCTTTTGTGAAAATTGGCAATTAGTCCAACCCAGAGTCAAATAAACTATTTTATGTCTTTGCGTGCAGTTTGAAGGAATGGGAATGATTAGCTTAGTTCAACTGCTGGAAGTATAGGGGATCAAGTAGCAGCTTCTCTCTGTGCTGAGAATTTGGTTAAAAGTAAATGTTATCCTTAAAGCAGATGATGAGTGTGCGGCTTTCTGTTCTCTTTTTATGAGTTGATGCCTGTCAGCCAGCACCTCCCAAGAATAATGGGTGTGCGCCCTTCTTCTTCACAACTATAATTGAAATTCTTCCAGACAAGGAGAGAGGTAATTTGAACCCTCTGTGTAAATCAGATTCAATGGTTTTAAGGATCAGGCTATAGTTTTTCAAGACAATCGTTTCAAGATATTTATACCCAAATATTTAAAATGAGTCACTACTGGGAGGTTAAAATTTCCACATTCCTCCTTAGATATCTGATTAAGTGGTAACAAGGATTACTTTTTCCAATTTATTTTATAGCTGAAAATATAGCTAAATTGGTAAAATATACTAAGGACACTTGGAGGGAATTGTTTGCTATTTGTAAAAACAACAACAAAACATATGCAAAAAATAAGGATAAATAATGCTGAATGGACTTGATTGTAAATGGTTCATCATTAGTTGATTGTCTTATAGCCTGCGCTAGAGGTTATAGGGATAAAATAAATAATAATGGCTAAAGCGGATCTCCGTGTCTGGCAGATCTTGTTATCTTAAAAGGATTGGAGCATATGTTACCTGTCATCAGCCTTGCTGGGTTATTGGAATACATTGTTTTAATCATACCAATACAGTTGGACCCCAGACCCACGTTGCAATACCCGCAATTCCCATAGAAAGGGCCAGATGGCAAATAATGCATATCATCTGATGCCAGACTCTTTCCAACAAATCCACTTTGATGAACTAACTTGGGTAAATACTTCTTTAAACTACATGCAAGGTTCTTAGAGAACAATTTAATACTAGCATTCAGTAAAGATAGGAGGCGATAGTGGGAACATGTAGTAGGATCTTTGTCTTGTTTTAACAATAATGATTTGAGAGCTGTAGTCACATCTTTACCAAAGGTGCCTTTTTGAAAATTGGGTCTGTAATTGAATTATCACAAAATTACACAAGAAAAGATGATTAGGTTTACTTATAGTTAATTTATTTATATTACTAGAGAGAGAGAGAGAGAGAGAGAGAGAGAGCGAGAGAGAGAGACATTGATGCAAGAGGATCTGTCCAGTGCAAGTGAAGATGGATGATTCAAAGTGGAAAAGTACAGTGAGCCATCAGCATTGTTTCTACATGACAATAAGGTGTGGGATCTTGTTTTTTCACTGGGTATTTCTCCTCTGTGTGGTGCGTTTTTACTCAGGAAGGCTGCTGCACGTAGAAAAACACTTCTGGTCTGGACACGGAGCGGACGCATAGTGGGATGTGAGCGAGGCGCAGCAGGGCTGTTTGAAACAGGCCTGAGACTAGAGCATACTGGCTGAGATAACATCCCACAACATAAGGCGCTTTGCCAAAGTCATCTCAGGAGGAAGTCAGAGTTTCGGATTTAAGTTCCGCGTACGCATTTAGCAAGACGTAGGCTGCGACTGTTCGGTCTGTAGGGCGTGCCGAACCACAAAATGAATACATGTACCGCTGCATCCCTAGTTACAACTGTACCAGAGCTATAAATGAATGAGTCATGTGACTTAAACTGCTACAATTCTAAAATTATGCAGTTAAAATACCTTGATCTATCTTTGATGTATTTTTATTGTCAGTAATTACTGCAGAAAACACATTTGCACATGGGCTTTCAAGCAGAAAGCCCATGCATGGAATGAAAGTGTCCACATACACATATAGAACAAACATAAACATATCCACACAAACAAATATACAAGGGCATACACATACACATTTATTTATCTGCCCTGTGTCCTGTGTGAGAAGAATTCTGTGAAGAAAGAGAGAGATGGACAAAGAAAGAGCAAGATAGAGAGAGAGAGAGAGAGAGAGAGAGAGAGAGAGAGAGAGAGAGAGAGAGGTGGATGAATGAGTGATCCCTGCCTGGGGAGTGCACTGGAGTCAAAGTGTAATTAATGTGTGTGAATTATTGATGCTTTATGCTGGGTCATCTCTCTCCCCTGCTGGGGCCGTCGCTGCAGGAAGTGACCATGGTACAGAAGGTCAAAAGTCACAGCTTCAGTTTGAATTACACTGCAACCCCTGAAACTCTTTATGTCAATATGTCATAGTACGTTACTACAAGGTGGATAAAAATCCTAAAGAAAAAATTGCAGAAGGTCAATAAAGGGGCTGCTTCTGAGTGTAAAGCCCTGAAAATTATGTTAAACAGTGTGTTTCATTCACATATCACATTTGGTTTCTCGCTGGGAAGTGCATATATTTGTTTGTTTATTTTCACTACTAGGAAGAAATATGAAAAAAATCCACTTCTGAATTAAAGCGAGCTAACGAAGGTAGACAGACAACCTCCAAAAGCGTTGATTTTTCTGTTAATTATGGTTTCAATAAAGCATCCTCACCTGCCTTTGAATTGTTTGATGGTAAAAGCTGAGACCATAACCTACCACTGTCTGTTTCCAAGCGTGTGGGAATATGCACACAATTATTGCTATTTTAAATCATTTATGGTTGATCCAATGACAATGTATGAAACTGTCATCTGTGAAGCATTGTGGGCTAGAGGGTGATGGTGGGTCATGTTTGGGGCTAATTGGTGCACAGGCATTGATTGGACGTGCTTGTCACGGTGCCTTGATGGAGAGCCTGGGGAATCAGCGTGCTCCATCCATTAACTTTTAGTAGTAATAAAGCATCCAGGCCCGCCCCAGATGGCACTGTTGCAGCAGGCCTTTATGAGGTAGAGAGCGGAGGAACAATAGAGGAGAAGCACACACACACACACACACACACACACAGACAGACATTAGATAACAGACACAACCACTTGAGTGGTATGGTGGATTGATTCCAAAACAGCAGCCAAAGATTGGTTAAAGAGGGCTAAGTCTGTTAGCTAACTGCAGTGTGAGGCAAGTCATTTTACCGGTGACATCTCACATCATCTGGCAATGTGGAAAGTGGAAAAAAGCCAATTACATGCAAATTGCTATCATGTCAGTTTGAGTAAATAGTTACTCATATAGTTAAATGGATGTTATTCAAGCTTCAACATACTGACATGTCATTATATTCTAAATGAATATGAGAACGATTTATCATTTCAATGTCGTGAGCCTATTTTTGCAAGCTGCAACTCTTTCTCTAAATCTTTGTTATGAGTTGTCTGAGCTGAAAGACTTCTTTGTTAACTGTAGTAACAAAGCCCTACTATATACTGTATACAGACAAATAAACCAAGACTGACCTGTAAGTATCTGAATAACCTTTGATATTACAAAATAATGTATCCTTTTTGTCTCTTTACAGTATAGTTTCAGAATAATAAACCAGTGAGGAATTATTATGATTATAACTGCCTTCTGAGGCAAAGTATCCACGTGTTATTGTCTCGTTTAAGTTTCAAGTAAATAAATCAAGTTAGTAAATGATCAAGTAATGTACTAACATCTGTTTTCTTTCCTTTTTTTAATTACACATTACTGCGTCCTTAATGTGAGGTTAGTGAAAGATTTCAGGTTAATGGCCTGTAGCAATGACAAATCAGAAGCCTGTAAATTAATATATGACAGATTACTAATGACACACTACTCAGTTACACATTTTTAATTTGATATGTAACTTATTATCATTTTTAATTTATCAATTCAGTTTGTCATGGCTTTTAAACATTTATTATTCTAAAGTGTTACCAATTAAATTAAGGAGCATCAAATTTCTTTGAATATCCTTGAGATGTCTCTATAACTTAAATGGAGTCCATCTGTGGCCAATTCAATTTTTTTTTTTTTATCTTAAGAGTTTTATTGTTCATTTTCACGATTATACAAAACACACAATAGACAAGGAAATTCAAAAGACAACACTGCATAAAAAAAACAAAAAACAAAACAAAACAAAACAAAAAAAAAACAAAAAACAAAACATGCATGTTGTTGTTGTTGTTGTTGTCATCTGTGGCCAATTCAATTGATTGCACATGATTTAGAACAAAGCACATACTGTATATCTGTATGAGGTCCCAGGGACATGTCAGAGTAGAAAGTCTACCATGAAGTATTTTGAAAGCTAGAATCATTAGGAAACAGAAAAGAATATGGAACTACCCAGACTGCTCATATACCTGGGGCCTATACTACGAAGCAAGTTCAACAAAGTCAGGGTATCTTTGAGTTAGCCGGCTTCACTAAACCTAACATTGACGATTCTGGATAACCGGTCTCACGTAGCTGGTTATCAACTGGCTCTGTCAACCCAGGATTTACCTATCCAGCTATGAGCGCCTTCACATGAAAGAGGCGGGGTTTGTAACAAATAGCCAATCACACGCAACATGGACAGACCTAGATCAGACAATTCGGATAAGATAAGCTGAAACTATTGATCCCTGTGGAGAAATTAGATTGTTGCACAGCAAAACTAATATGATTAAGCGGGGAAAAGGACATAGAATAGGCCTATAAGCGCAAAACTATAAAATAATAGTCTAAAAATAGGCAAAAATAATAAAATAGGCTAATCAAACAATAAAAGCCATAGAGAATAGACCTAATTATAGGATAATATAAGCCCTAATATTTCCTGCTGACATTTTCAATCAGAAAGAAATGGATAGCAACTAACATTGGGTTCTTCTCTCAAGAAGAACAAATTCTTATAATGAATAACTGTCAGCATTACAAAACGTAACCGCGAAAAGTAAAAGTTGTTTCTGCTTCCAAGGCTATTGAGGATTACTGGAGGAACTGCCCCCTCATTAGGACACAGTGGGCATATTTTTCATTGATAAAATAGTTTGTGGACACACTGAGGCTGTAAAAAGATTTTCTATTCATAAAGTCGGCCTCATGTTCTTCAGGGCTGCGGTAATGGAATATGAAATAGCCTACATTGAACCAAACACTGTCGGGAATCCAATTAAATAGTAAGCGCAATTAATATATGCAACAGTAACTTCCATTAATAATATGGTCAATTAAGTAGCCTACTTGCTATATCTCCGAATAAGTTATCATGGAAAACATCATTCTACTGGTCTATAAACACGTCGCCCTGCGAACAGCACTTCTTACTGTCTGTTAATTCGAAAATAGCCAAACAGTTTTCCGTTTTTTATTGTGATTTCCATTTGTATATTTGTCCATATCGGGATCCAGTAGGAATGGTGACTCCCTGTTTCCAGAGAGCTGATTGGTCAGAAGGTGGGCCTTTCATACATTTGCATCTGATACCCTGAACGAGCAGGTTAGCCGGTAGGAATGGTGACTCCCTGTTTCCAGAGAGCTGATTGGTCAGAAGGCGGGCCTTTCATACATTTGCATCTGATACCCTGAACCTAACCTGCTCCGGAGGTTAGCCGTGCAGCATAAGTTACCATGGTGATCTACCCCGGTAAGAAGTGAACCACCTTCGTGAGACTGAAAACCCAGGGTTAAACCTGAAGTTACCTCGCTAACCCCAAATCCTGCTTCGTAGTACAGGCCCCTGGTCATCGACAAAACTGAGCAACATGGAGGTGACCAAGAACCCAATGACTGCTCTAAGAGAACAACAGAGTTCCCTGCTGTGATGGCAGATATTGCCAGAAACACTCAGTGCAGCACTTCACAAATCTGGGCTGAGTGGCCAGAAGGAAGTCACTCTAAAAAAAGAATACAAAAAATGCAGCATGCCTGGAGTTTGCAAAAAAAAAACCCAAAAAACACCTGAAGCACAGGAGAATATGAGACAAAAGATTTTGTGGTCTGATAAAGCTAAAATTGAACACTTTAGCTGTAGTACAAAGCCCTATGTCTGTCAGGCACTGGGCACAGCACATCACCCATCTAACACCATCCCTCCTGTGAAGCATGGTGGTAACAGTATTATTCTGTGGCCGTGCTTTACAACAGCAGGGGCTGAGAGACTTGTACAGAGAGAGGAACCAATAATAGAACCCAATACAGGCAAATTCTTGAGAAGAACCTACTTCAGAGTGCCAAAATACCTTAAATTGGGACAATGATTTATGTTCCAACAGGACAACGACCCTAAGCCAAATCAAAACTGGAATGGCTTCATAGCAAAAAGTCCTTAAAGGCCCAATATATAATCAGTGTACAGCGCCACCATCAACCCAATTGTCACTCTATCTCTCTCTACATTGGTGTGTGGCTTTCATAGTAACTACTAACTCTGACAACACAGTCAATCACATAGGTTTAGGTGCCTGCTTAATGAAAAGGTCAACTATACTATACAATACTATGTTATACAACTAGAATGATGTGAGGCATACAGTGTGAACATGCAGTAACACACACACACACACACTGATCTGTTATTTTTTTGGCAGTGGTAAAGTATCCGGTTGCATGTTGACACCGGTTGATGCAGCCATGCAAAATTAGGCTCTGCAGAAATCTTTCAACACAACCATACAAAGCAAAACAAATTATTTACCTTGAGACAATCAGCCAACACGTGGCTGAGACTGTGTAACGTTAGCCTCCACAAACAGCACACAAGCAGCAAGCCACTGCCAAATATTTTGCAGCATGTAGCTGATGGTAATTTTCTCTCTTGATACGTTATGTGATGAAAGAGCCTGTAAGCTAGGCTGAACATGCTATAGTCAGAGGCAGGCTAACTTGGCAAGCGTTATACTCATTGCTAACTACTCTGATGCAGTGGAAGCCTTTTAGCCATAACACTGTGCCACAGGAACCCCCTCTAAGATTAAATATTAATTGTGGTAGTTTGGTTATGACAGTGAAAATAATGTTACATAGCTACCTGTCCTGACATCCTCTCACAAAGCCAAGAAAGACGTTCTGCCTCAACTTGGAGATGAATAAAGTGAGTGCAGGATGGTCATCCTCAGAGAAAACAGCGAATCAAAATAATGTGTTGTAATGTGTTGTAATTCATTACTCAGCCACAACAGACCTGCACTCAACAGTAATCATGGGTTGGGGTTTTCAGTGGGATTCAAGCCCAGACTTGAATCCCACTGAAAACCTGTGATCTCGCATGAAAGTCTGTTGTCTCGCGTCACATCAAGCTTCTTGGCAGCCTGTGCAGGAGTCACCATGGAGTTGTCAACAGTGATGAAAGATTTTGTAGAGGGCAGGATTTAACAGGGAAAAGAGCTGCTCAATCTTGTCAAGGTTGAGTTTGAGGAGGTGGGTAGACGTCCAACTCATGTGTCAGTGAGGCAAGCTGAGATGCACGCTTCGATCTGGGTGTCAGAGAATGGGAATGGGAAAGAAAAGTAGAGCTGATTGTCGCAGACATTGCTGTGGTAGGAAAAGTCTGATGTGATGACAGGCCTACGCATTCTGGGATAGAGAGAAGAGGAAGCAGCCAAAGATTGAGCCCTGGAGGACCTCAGAGGGTGTGTGTGAGTTCCTCCCCACAACACTTGATACGTGCAGTCACATAGGAGGCAAACTATGAGAAAACAGATATGAAGATCCCCAGGTTAGCAAGGGTGGGTCTAGGAGGACGAAGACTGACCAGAGTTAAGAGAGGGAAAGATAGGGATGACTTTTTGGAGGTTAAAAGCAGATGAGTGGTAGAGTGGTAGAAGGTTGTTTTAACTCCAGAGACAGAAGCAGAGACGCAGAGAGAGATTGTAAGTGGGAGAGGTTATCTGGCAAGCCAGTCTTGTGCTGCTTTCTTTCACCTGCCCAAAGCCTTGTACCTTCAGTTTTGAAGGCTTCAGACATCCAAGGGGCATGTCGGGCAAGTATGGCAGAACATAAGATAGAGAAAGTCAAAAGGTTGAGATATGTGCATACTATATGTGTGTGTGTGAGAGAGAGAGAGAGGGAGAGAGAGAGAGAGAGAGGGAGAGAGAGAGAGAGAGAGGGAGAGAGAGATGGAGAGAGGAGAGAGATAGAGAGAGAGAGAGAGAGAGAGAGCAGAGTTAGAGAGAATAATCACTACTCTTCAAAAAACTACAAATCACAAAAAACAACAGGAGAGAGAAATCAATCTTTTACAACATGCTAGATCTTTGTGCTTTCCTCTGAGTCATGTCAGCTTGACCAATGCTGTGCAGCACAGCTGCTGTGTTCACTTCTGTGTGCTCAGCCATGCCTGTGTACCCAGCTGTGCATGCCCACTGTCAGGATGAACAAGGGGATAGAGAACCCCTGGGGACCATGTGTTTTTCTTGGGAAAGGAACAAAAGCACTGTCTCTTGGAACAGGACCACAGGGAATAGCACAATGTGAGAGTGATGTCACTCGACAAAAAGCAGCAAGATCTTGAGTGATGGGAAGATAGGTGCCCTGCTGAGCTAAGAGGACTTTGGAGGATTGTCAGTTTGTGTGTGTGTGTGTGTGTGCACGCATTTGTTTTTTGCCTTTTTTCCATATTTTCTACCAATTTTTGATCGTTGCCAATTCCCTGCAACCTCCCTCTCGGCGGGGGGGGGGGGGGGGGGGGGGGGGGGGGACGTCGCCAACCGCTTCTTCACTTGACAGTGAGGAGTTTTTACAGGTTCACACTATCTCCCCAGGCCCCCCTCCCCCCATGCTTATTTGAGATAATATTGTTAGAAGTCATCTTGTTGATAGAATTGATCCACCTCCAATATTTCCTCAGCAGTGCACCTCCGTGTTTTCCAATTTCTCTACTGTCAGTGCAACTGAACTTGAAAGGGTTGTACAGCAGCTCAAATCGTCCACTTGTTCCCTTGATCCACTTCCCTCAACCTTTTTTAAGAGTGTTTTAACTGCCTGTCTAGCGATTTACTGACTATTGTGACCAACTATCTGGAATTTTCCCTAGTTCTCTTAAAATTGCTGTCATCAAACCTCTGTTAAAGAAGCCCAGTCTAGATGCCTCCATAATCACCAATCTCCAATCTTCCCTTCCTCAGTAAGATTCCCCAAAGCAAACTCATGGTTTTACAATGACCTATCAATAATAATGAAGTAAAAAAACATTTTAAAGCTGTATTTAACAGTTATTTTAGATTCCAATTTCTTTAAATTGCAGTAGTCTGGAGCGATGGGGAGACAAAACACATTTATGTTCTTTGCAATGTTTTTGTTTATTTGGTGTCACTACCAAAATGTCCACAACAGCGTGCGCACACATGCAGTCATGCTGCAGATAACAATCAAAACAAAACTGCACACAATTTCTCTTTCCGGTTGCATTGTTGGGGATGTAACATTTTGGGAGGACTACAGGGATTACGCATGTGGCTTGGAGAAATGGAAATCCATTTACACTTGGCCAACTTGCGGGCACAACGCATCTCAAACCACCTTAATCACCAACAACTTTAATCATTCCCCAATGTGTCTTGGGTGCATTTACACCAGGAATTTTATGTGGATTGCTATCCAGTCACTCAAGACGCATTTTAATGCCAGGTGTACACCAGCAGACTGACTGAGCTCAACAACAAACAAACCCTGCCTCCTTCTCTCGTTCAATGAGAAATGCCAGTTGTTTTCAGTTGAATATGTTTTCTCCAAACTATTGGCATAATGTTACAACATCTGAATAATATTTAAACATTTTTGAAATAACAAATATGTTTAAAACGCATTATTCATGCTTTGCCGAATATGGTATTCTGATTCAGAAAAATCCCTGTAATCTAGTATTATCCAGTAATCTATGAAATTCCCAGTAGACAGAATTGATGCACTAATTACTGTAAGGTAAACATACATGTAATCTACTTATAATCACAAAAACTCTATAATACCAGTCTTTATGAAAACATCCTGGAGAGGCAGGATGAATGCTTTAACATTAATCGGGTCTTAAGTGTGTGACAGCTGCGTTTCAAACATGATATCAAGGCTAAAACAAATCTTTTAAAAGCTTCATTTGTGCAGTGTAGGATAACTCACAGCACACCTGCTTTTGTCAGCAGTATCCTACTTAGCACTTGAGTCGGTAGGCATTCAGACTTCCTCTACTGCTGGCTACTGAACAGCTCTGCTGTAGCTAAGCAGTTGTGAGCATACGTGCCTTTCTCAAGGCCAAACAAACAGTTGTTGTAAACAGGAAGAGAGAATGATTCACATTTACTTCCCTCACCTAGATTTTCATGCAGAAAGTCCAAGGATTTGAGTAACTTTAAGGTCACAAGGTTGTTTCTCTACCTTTTCAAGCTATTTTTACCCCTGAAATAGTATAGTAGCTCTGCCTAAACAGAGATAAATAGACATTGGTTTTAAATTATGTGGAAATTAACTTCTAAGAATAGAGTATGGAGAAAAATTGGAAAACAGGGATGGAATGGTTCACAAACGTCATGATTCGTTATGTACTTGCTATATGTATGGTGCTTGGGAGTGGCTGCGAAAGGCCACAGCTTACTATATCAAGTGCATGAGATGGTACTGCTTGTGCATAAGATAGACCTAATTCCCTTGTGTTGATTAATTTGAGTACACAGTTTCATTATTTTGTGCACACAATTTCATAATTCCTGTGAACAAATGAACACTTTTTTTTTAAAGTTTTTGCTTTATTTAGTGTTATGCTGAATATATTTTCAAATAACAATAAAAATAGCAGTGCTGGCTCTTAAATTACACACATCATGTGGCGTATGTGGACCCCCTCCGGCCTGGTGATGATATAAGTCACTTATAATATGTCCACCACATAAATTCTGTCTCTAACAATAAACATGCTTTTCATCCAATAAATGAATGTTAGCTAATGTTAGCAATTGATAACTAACAAACAACATTACTATGAAAATCCACTTTGAACCCCCCAATTACCCCAGCGCCCCCAATTATCATAGCACCCTCGTACCTCGCAGTATAAAGTTCTATTTCGTATAGGCTTCGCCGTCTAAGAGCTGTCGCTATTGGGTTTATGCCTCTCGCGCATGCGCAGTCTGAAGATTTTCTTTCCCGCCACTTTACGAAACAGTGGCTACACTCAGGTCCTCAACTATAGAATATACAGCGTCGGGACCTGAGCTCTGTTCCCAAAATGTCTTCAGCGATCAAGCAGTCAAGAAGAAGAAGAAGATGAAGAAGTCGTCTCACCGCGCCGGAGGAGCTGTCCGCTTGTGTACCGCCTGCTGGACCGGCTACATCCTACCTCCACCCCCACTGCGATGCTTGCCTGGGTGCCGTTCACGCTGGGTTAGCGTTGACTCCGCAGACC
The DNA here is from genome assembly GCF_046629955.1 of Centroberyx affinis. Classification (NCBI taxonomy): domain Eukaryota; kingdom Metazoa; phylum Chordata; class Actinopteri; order Beryciformes; family Berycidae; genus Centroberyx; species Centroberyx affinis. The sequence continues at coordinate 9,688 of NW_027282479.1, read as the reverse complement.
GTAAAGGATTACCAACCACCTCCCTCCCATCGGGCCGAGTTAGTGGTGGTATCTCAGCACGGCCTTTTTCAGACTCAGTCGGAACGCTGACGTCGTCATACGTTCCCAGCTCCGCGGCCAGCACCAGCCCTTATCATTCCGCCCTCCCATGGGCGGAGAGGGCGATGAGCTGGCTGTATACCATGGCATCGGATGCTCCACAGACCTGCGCGCACCCGCTTAAACAGGCAAAACCTGTTACCCATGAATACATGGATGTCAAGGTTGATTTCAAAGGGCTACACGCTCCAGTTCGCCAGTCCTCCCCCCCATTTCTCGGTGTGGTGGAAACAACCATGTCATCTCAATCAGAGATAACAGCCCTTTATTCCCGCTATTTTCTCACACCAAAGAAAACAGGTGGGATGAGGCCGATTTTGGACCTGTCCCTGTTCAACAAATACATTATGAAGCGGCTTTTTCACATGTTGACAATCAGACATGTGTTGGAATGCGTGCGTCCTGGTGATCGGTTCACATCCATCGACCTGAGAGATGCATATTTCCACATCCCTGTCATTCCCAAGCACAGGAAGTTTCTGCGCTTCTCCTTCCAGGGAATCCAATACCAGTACAACCAGTTACCATTCGGTTACTCTCTGGCTCCGCGCACCTTCTCCAAGTGTATGGAAACGGCGCTGGAACCATTAGCAGGAAAGGGATCAGGGTTTTGTTCTACCTAGATGACCTAATCCTTATGGCTCACTCCCAGGAGAAAGCTGCACTCCACACAGTTGAAGTTGTACAGCATCTGCAAACACTGGGTTTCGCCATGAACTGGCAAAAGAGCTCTCCACTCCCCACCCAGTCGTTAATTTACCTGGGTGTGGACTTGAACTCTGCCACCATGAGAGCAAAGCTGTCCCTAGCCAGGTTGGATGCGCTAAGCTCTCTGCTGTCTCACATCACACCTCACAGAGTGGTGACGGGGCTGTCTGTGATGTGTCTGCTAGGCATGTGTGCAAGTCATGTGGTGGTCCCCTTGGGACTCCTCCACATGAGGAAAATTCAGAGATGGTTCAGCCGCCTGCGTCTCGACCCAATACGGCACAGAAGACGCATGCTGTCCATCCCCCCCTCACTGTAGTCAGACCTGGCATACTGGAAAACCCCCCGTGTCCTGTCGACAGGGGTTCCCCTCGGGAGAGCGACGTCACACATATCGGTGTACACAGAAGCATCTCTTTCCGGCTGGGGAGGGATGTGCATGTCTCAAGTTGTGGGGGAAAAATGGGAGAATCCTCCTTCCCTCCACATAAACTGTCTGGAACTGTCCACGGTGCTCAAAGTGCTAAAGCACTTTGTTCCGATGCTGAAGAACAGGCATGTCGTAGTGAGGACAGATAACATGACACCGGCAGCATACATCAACGGTCAGGGCAATGTGCGCTCAGCCTGGCTGCTGGAGATAGCCAGGAGCCTCTTGCTGTGGTCTCACAGACACCTGCTCTCCATCAGAGCGGTGTACATCCCGGGGGTACAGAACCGTGCTGCAGACTTGATGTCTCGCGGCGGTCCCTCCCACAACGAGTGGAAACTGAGTCCCACACTAGTTCAGATGTTGTGGGACAGGTTCGGGAAGGCAAAGGTGGATCTGTTTGCCTCACGAGAGAATGCGCAATGCGCACTGTGGTTCTCCATGAACGCACAAGACAATCCTCCACTGGGAGTGGATGCCTTCTCTCACCGGCCGTGGCCCAGGGCTCTCCTAGGAGGAGAACCTAGCGGTTATTCTGGTGGCACCAGAACACACGAGCGCGTCTTGGTTCCCGATCATGGTGCAGCTGCTGGCGGGGAAACCGTGGCAGCTCCCATGGCGCAGAGACGCACTGTCACAGCTGGACGGTGCGACCGTCCACCTCCCGGTAATAGGCCAACAACTGTGGGCCTGGCCACTGAACGGGAGCGCTTGGAAAGGTTAGGTCTGCCCCCTGCGGTGGTGCGCACTATCCAAGGTGCGAGAGCCCCTTCTACTACAAAGTGTTACGCGGGTAGATGGTCTGCTTTTCAGCGCTGGTGTGTGGAGAGAGGCTCAGATCCCACGTCGTGTCCTCGTGTTAACCTACCTTCAGACGTTGGTAGATAACGATTTGGCTCCATCTACAATCAAAGTGTATGCTGCAGCCATTTCGTCCTGCCACGAGGGCTATGGAGAGAGATCAGTTTTCGCACATCCCTTGGTGAAGCGCTTTTTAAAACCTGTTGTGCGCTCTCTAGCTCCGCAGTGGGATTTACATCTGGTGTTGCACGCTCTGGGGGGTCCCCCTTTCAGCCGATAGCCCAAATCTCTCTCAAGATGCTATCCCTGAAAACAGCGCTCCTCCTAGCCCTGACATCGGCTAAGAGAGTTAGTGACTTATGCACGCTGTCGGTCTCGCCGTCCTGCCTTTCTATTAGAGAAGACGGGAGTGCAGCGACTTTACAGCCAAATCCCTCATTCACACCTAAAGTCCTAACAAACTCCTTTCGGTCGAGAATTATTTTCCTCGAGGGGTTCTTCCCCCCGCCTCACAGAAATGAGGCAGAGGAAGCGTCTCACCGACTCTGCCCAGTGCGCGCTTTGTCTCAGTATGTTTTGCGCACAGCAAACATCCGACAGACACAGCAGCTGTTTGTTCATTACAGAGGGCATTCACAAGGCTCGGCTCTGTCAAAACAGTGTCTGTCGCACTGGCTGTGTGATGCCATCACACAAGCCTATAGTGCGGTGGGAGCCGAGCCGCCGCAGGGCATCCGGGCACACACGAGAGCCTTGTCATCATCTACGGCCCTCCTCAGAGGGATGGCGGTGACAGACATCTGCGCAGCGGCATCTTGGGCTTCTCTGTGCCCTTTCCTCCGTTTCTATCTATGCGATGTGTGTGAGTCCTCCCTTACTCATTCAGTCTTAAACGTGCTAGACCGCAGATGACGCGTTGTCAGATCTGCCATTTTTAAGCACATGCCAAACAGTGCGCCTCCAATCTCATCATCACGGATTAGTGGGCTGCATGAGGGATCATTATGATATGTAATCAATGTCTCACATTCTGCAACGGCAGGGTTGTGTGGAGCGAGTGTTCTATCACTCGCCTTTTTTCCACACAAGGTTGACATGAGGTCAACCATGGCACAGTCGGTGTTTTCCTGCCTTATTACGCTTCGCATTATAGGGTTGTGAACTGGTGTATGTTATCTGCTTGAGGTCCTTGGTGTCTCAGTGGGCATTGACTACATCAGCTTCGCCCTTAACCCAATAGCGACAGCTCTTAGTGGGCGAAGCCTATACGAAATAGAACGTTAGTTATGTTACCATAACTCCAGATTCTATGAGTATAGGCGTAGCCCTCTAAGACTTAGGCCCCCTGCTCCACTGACATTGGCCGAAGAAATTACTGGCTTTTGGGAGCAGAGCTCAGGTCCCGACGCTGTATATTCTATAGTTGAGTGTAGCCACTGTTGCGTAAAGTGGCGGGAAGGAAAATCTTCAGACTGCGCATGTGCAAGAGGGATAAACCCAATAGCGACAGCTCTTAGAGGGCTACGCCTATACTCATAGAATCTGGAGTTATGGTAACATAACTAACGTATTAACTATGTGCTGTTCTAAGGTCAGATCCACTCTACACTTCTGCTTATTTGTTGTCAGTTCGTTGTCAATGCCTTGCCGTTTCTGTCCTCAGATCAGTAGTAGAACCTAGTGATTCCATTTAAGCTAGTGATGTCACTCACTCTTATGCGAGATTAATTTACTATACAGAACGTGGAGGATGATATTCCAACTTCAACTTTTCAAACTCCTCATAGTAGTGCTAGTGGGAATACTGGGTGAGTGCTGATTATAATTATTTTGTGGTGGATACCCATGGATGTATTAAACTGTGGGTATCCCATAGTCCTTATGTTTCCTGCAAATCCTAAAATATTACATTTATTGCTGTTGAGTCTACCGGTTTTGCTTGGACTTCTAAGCGGTGATTCTGTTGATTTTGGTTTCAAATTCAGTAGTTTTTAATTAAGTTATTGAGGCATGGTCAAAGTACGATTTGTTCAACTCCTGGTAAAGCCTTGCATCTGTTGTTTGCCTTATTTGACTTTAATAATGGTGTATCTTTTGGCATTGCCTGTCTATGTGATGCGAATAACAGAGGACATTGTAGGTTAGTGTTGCGTTTTTCGGTTGAAAAGCACACGACGCTGATGCAGGATTGGTGCGTACCTGGTGATTCATGTTGTGTGCTGTGGGTCGGAAGCTCTGTTGGTTTGTTTGTTTATGCTCTGGTGTAGCCCAGGTTGTCTCCGATGCTGTTGACGCTGTCACAGTTCACTTCTATATTAGAACTATCAATTATGTGTGCTTGTGAATCAACAGAGGTATTTATAGTAGGCACATAATGCTTGAAACTGACTTTTGAATGTCGCGCGTCTGGCCTTGCGAATACGTATTACCATACAGTACATTCCTCAGCACCATCACTGAATAATTCAGCCCCACTGTAGCACCAGCAAGAAAAAATCTCTGGCACCGCCACTGCCTGGGTACCTGATCTGACTTCACTCATGGAAAGAGTAAAATCCAGGGGGGAAATTCTGGTTCCTGGTGTTAATCCCTACGTGGTTATGTACTGACTACTATACACCCTAGGAGGCCTTTTTTTGTAATATCATGTTTTTTTCCTTGCATTTGCATTTAGTCTTCTTATTATCTTTGTTATGACTTCTCATCTGTGGCTGTCATCTTTCTAAGAGGAATGAGAGGAATAGCAGGAGGGATAGCAGGTAGCCTAGATTGTTAGCCAGTGCTGAGATGTCATGTTGGGCACAAGCAGAAGTGTGTTCCACAATTAGTTTTCCTTTTTTTATTATTTTGTTGTGCATTTTGATTTCTTCTCTTCTGTGTTTATCCTTGTGTTTATCCATTTTTTGCACAGGATTCTGCCTCCTATGGGTCTCAGTGAAATTAAAACATACCCTACTGTGCATTAGGCCTCATAGCCAGAGGATGTGAGCTAAACTCCTCAGAAACGTGACATGAAAGCATGCATATTTTGCTGAAAAGATGTTTTTTCTCCCACCATCTTTTGAAAACGACTGAAGAGTTGTATAGCCTTTTATATGCAGCTGTGCACACAGCATTGGTTTGCCTCCCCAAATTGCAGTCAAGAGACTCTGACAGGCTCCTCTAAGGCTGGCATCAAGCACCCTCCATAAAAATCACTACCACATTTTTGCTGTAGCTGCTCAATGGAAGCATGCTTAATAAACTAAGATTTTAAGCTAACCATTGAACAGGCAGTTGTTGGCAGCTCAAGTAGCTCTCTGCTGGAAAGTGGCAAGAATAGGGAGGTGAAATATTTTCCTCGCAATGTAATCACAATGGGAAATACAGAATCACAAAACAAAATTGACAAATCAGCGCATTTTAACCTATCATTTAACAAAAAATGGGTCATATTAGGCTAGATAAATCTATGAAATAATTTAATATGCTAATTTATTTTTCAAAATTGTTACTGTATTATTTTAAAAGCCAATAAAAATTATGCTAATTGAACTCTGCTTACATGCTTTTCCCCCACTGTTATGCAGCAGCAGAAATAAAGGGGTCATTATAAGAAATCTGACAACATTTAGACAATTAAAATTGATTTAATGACAAAAAATAACTCTTGATTATGCATACTTTAGGTATTTAGGTGAACGATGCAGTTGGAGTCTGATGGGACTATGGCCGGTTTGGAAGGGAAATATTCTGCACTCGCTTTCTTTAATAAAGTCTTACCAAGCAGGCATTTTGATTTGTACATTGTTATTTCATTTTAGCCAATTCCTGTCTTCACGTCAAACTGAAGTTGATTGGTCCAAGTTACACTGATGAAATTGCCATCAGTGTACTTCTGTTACTCTGTCATTGGTAAAATAAAATATCAATCAATCAATTATCAATTAGCTTCCAATCAGACGCCCCCTCCGCATACATTTACTGCTCCCACTCCCCCCATCTGTTGCAGACAGGATTTTTTAAATTTAGAGAGATCCAAGAAGGTACGACATCAAAGGTGAGCTGCATCAAGTTTGCTAAAAAATGCTAAGGATGGCAGTATGGAGTTGAAGGAGTGTGAGAGGTTGTGGGCAGACTTTGACTTGACCGTTGAAAGAGCAAAGAAGTTAGATCGTGACCTGCTAACCAACTGAGGTATGTTTTAGATTGAGACAACTCTGACATTCAGGGACATGGCAAAGGCTATCATGGTGTACTGCTATAGTGTGTACTTGTGTAGGTCTCATTTGAAGGCCAGAAAGATGCAGGCTCATGACAGGGAAGCCAGTTTACACACTGTGGGGCACAGTGTGGAAACATCTACAGGAACGTGATGTGAGAAAAGTGGCAAACCTCTCCTGTTCAGAACACTTTTTATGGATAGGAATGGGTCCGATAGTGTTCCCATTAACTGTATTGTTACTGTAATATTGTATGTTCTGTATACTGTTTTTTCCTCTTTTTTGTTCTCCATCGAGGGCAATGTTGGAAACAAGTGTTTAAGTACGATTTTATGTGTTATCCTCAGGGATGTACTATTTGTCTGTACTTTTATACCCAATAAAGTCGTCGTCATCATCATCATCATCATCATCATCATCATCATCATCATCATCCCTTGCCTCCTTTAAAGACAGTAGGGCAAACATCACATTCCACAATGCTGCTGGTGTTCACGTCCTGAGCAACGGTCTTGGTGAATTGCCAATGGGACACAGAACAAGCTTGTTCAGGCTGTGAATGACAACATTGGTGTTCCTCAGTTTCTTGCAAGTTGTCGGGCATTGGATCTGATTGGCAAGTAGATACTCTATGGGAGACTCTTTCTATGAAAGCAAATGTGCTTGCCATGAATGACAGGCATCAGGAGCTAGTTAGGAAGCTCAAGAAGTGGCAGGCAGATGGACGCCAATTTCTGGCAGGTGAAGTGAGGCAGCTGGAGGATATATGTAGATGTGTCAGATAGTCCTGTTTTTCAGTGTTCAGTATGGAACACCATTGCAGAGTTTGATACTCTCACTGTGCAGGCATTAGAGATCCTTTTAGCTGGTATGCAGGTGCATGCTGGCAGACCCTTTGCAGCATGGCTGTTACTCTTATGTAACACAGGAACTACAGAAACAGGTGTGATGGGAAACATTTACAGTCTGTAGAAGGGGAGGGACACATACTGTACATACACACACACTCACCTGCACTCGCTCATACCCACATGAATATGTATATAGTTTTGATGAAACTTCAGAGAATGATCATTGCTCCATTCCGGCATTTTCAAAATTACACTGATTCGCCTAAGGGGGGCGCTACAACATGTCTGTACATCACAGAAAATATCTTGGATGCCACTGATCAGATTTTTACAAAACTTACGAGAAAGATGTGTCTCATTGCACAATTTTGGCATTTTTAAATTGTATTGATTGCCCTAAGGGAGGCACTACAATGTTTGTTTACTTGTTATTGATTGGACCAAGGGATTCCTGCATTGTTCATGACATGTTAACTTGTTAGGTTGTTCCGTTGCATGCTGCTAGACCATCTGTCTAATGGGCATGATATCATTAATTTGTTGACTACATATTTATATGTTTTGGTTGTGCAGTGTGTATTGGCCAATTACATAAAGTAATACATTTTAAACGCTTAATATAATTGCCCTTTTGACAATAAAGAATATTTTTTAGTCAACATGGACTATTGAGAAAATAAATGTAGCTTATGAAATGTTATCACCGGCTAAAGACGCTTATGGACAGTGGTTTATGTGGATCACTTCACTTAAACCGAAATACTTTCGGCAAACAACAGACAAAAATAGGCTACATGAATACAAAAAATATGCAGCTGAACCAAGAGGTTTCACCTCTACCTACTTCTGTCTTCACTTAAAACCATTAGGCAGCGCAGACTGCATAAACAGCATAATGTTGTGTGAATGTTGTGAGACGTAGACATGTCGTTAAATTAGTAAAAACATTTTGTGTAGTGTGTGCTCCTTTGTCACACATGCGTAGTATGGTGATGTCTGATGACACTAATATATTTATGAAGGCTTTTACATAAATTATCTTCTATATGCAATTAACTCCACCCTGCTAGCTGACTATTCATTACTATTCATTAAGAGTCTAATCTTAGGCAATGACAAAGATGATTTCCCACTTCTGCATTGCTCTGGTGTAGTGGAGAAGGGGGGGAAAGATGTGAACTATCTTGATAGTTATGTCAAGGATCTTTGATGAATAGTGGCTTACAAAGCTGTATATATGTATTTGCAAAGTGGATAACATAGGTCGTAGAATTTATAATGGTCAAACACTCCCAGATGGTTTTTAAACCAGGGGAGGTTTGCCACATTATAAGACACACCATAAGTAATTACAATCAAATATTTACCAATACATGGGATTTTTATTGACCTATACTATACTTAGCCCCGTTGGGACTGACACAACATTACGTGGGGTGTCAGTCCAGCGGTCAGAGGGGGCAGCAATGAGCACGTTTTCCAGCTCGCCGCACAGGGAAGAAGCGTAGAACAAGAGTGGCAGCCATTTCTAAGACATCCATACGAAAACAACCAGGACAAGCCACACAAAGGTGAGATTTTATACTTTATTGCAAATACTTTAACACAATATGATCCACGGTCCTAACAGATAAGGGTTCAAGGAATCCAGAAAGCTTGTCAGATTGGCAAAATTCGATTTGCGAACCTTGGCCGGTACACCGGAAATTTTCTGTTCAATCTACATGCTAGAAATCTAATGCAGGGACTCCGGGACTGACACCCCAGGCAGTGTTGTGTCAGTCCCAATGGAGCTATACTATACTAATCTATACTCACCTACAATACACTGACACTACAATCACAGTGACTCTTAACCTATCCTGAAGATTACACTTAACCAACATCTTAACCTTACCATAAATCTCAATATGATATATAGGTTTTTGTAGCCATTTGTTCTTATAGTTCTTATAGTTTGTCGTAACAAATTGGAAGCACATTCTAAACAAATTCATATTTCTCTGCATGCTCAGAAGTGAACATGCAGAGGAAATTGAAATTATACTTTCAGACTGGGAATCCTGCTTGCTTCTGGTGTTCATGATAAACCAAGAAATAAGGATTTAGTAATTTAGTATCTCCATTTTGTGTTTAACAAGTGTCTTCATTTGAACTTTGCATATCCCTTGGGGTTTTTTTCTCTCTGTTGCCTCCTCAGAGGAGTGTCTGATTTGCATCTCCTCCTTATCATGTTGATGTATTCGTGAGGCACACCACAAATGCTTTCTTCTTTCCTTCTTCAAGGCTGAGGGATGATCACACCACCAACTTAACAGGAGCCAGGCATTAGGCGAACAGAAGGGGTCCTTTTGGCACGGCCAGATACATATTAAACAGAAGGCCCTCTAAGACAAACAAAGGGAAGGAAATATGAAAAAAATACGGCTATCTTCTGGGCCCCACACACAAATCCCATCAGATAGAAACACTGTGGAAATTGACAAATGAATAATAAAGGCAGAGAGGAAACAAGTTTAGTGGCACATCCTGGGTGAAATGATTGCTTTTACAAGGTTTTTATTTCTTTGAGGTTGTCCACTTTATAATTTGGTTTC
>NW_027282478.1:0-53124 GCF_046629955.1 Centroberyx affinis | reverse complement strand
TTCATTTCTATGATTTTGGAGTTGAGCCTAGATTTGGGATCATGAAAATCTCTGCAAAAGCTGGAAATACCTGATGTCAGACCTGAAGTCAAAAAGAAACTAATCCTGGAGAACGTCCTCTGGTTCATAATCATCAGTACTATGGTGAAATGAATCTCATTTGGATGTAAAAGGTCAAGCAAACATTCTGCCGGTAGTTTACAGTCAGTCTCAGTCAATGTTTGTGGAACATAGACATAGAAAAAGGCCAAGCAAATTATGCATCATCAGTCAGCATACTAGCCACAGATCTGTAATTCTACTGTTAAGGTAAGATCTATTATGATGGGCCTGGTCTAACTAAATATATATTTTGATATTTTTTTTTATAGCTCAATGGTGTGTATTTATTTTCACAGTTGACAATGGAGTGTGAGCGGACTGTGAAATGACACTAGCATCACACTTCACACATTCATGCCCATAAAGGTTAACTGAGTTTTGAGTTAGTCAGTGGACAGAAGATGAGAGAGAGAGAGAGAGAGAGAGAGAGAGAGAGAGAGAGAGAGATATGAAGATGGAGAGGGAAAGAGAGACATGGAGATGGAGATAGATAGAAAAGGAGAGATGGAAATGAAATGAGAGAAGAGGAATAGAGTGAAGGAAAGGACCTAAGGCAGCAGCTAATTGGGTTTCGTCACCTCGTGTCAAACTAATGGATTTGTTAGCTCAAACCTTAGCAGCAATTTGTACAACAAGGACTCCAGAGCTGAATAGGTCGACTTTCCCTTGGACTGGGAAAAGGGAGTTTCTGTTGCTGAAGTTTGAGTATCTGTAGGTGGTGCTCTTTTCTTTTCTGTTCAGTCATGGTTCAGTCATGGTGTTCATGCTAACTACCCAGTTCTTCTTCTATTTATTACAAACTGGAAACGTAAAAGGCATCACTTCCTGTGCATTAAAACAAGTCTTACCTGACACTGGGTGTTTAGAACAGCAAATGTAAAAGTTTTCATGAACTTGCTATAGGTTGAATCTCTATTATGTTGTATCAATCAGCGACAGAGAGTAGCAAAACAGATTTCACTTTTGCATATTTTTCACATTGAATTTGGTAGGGTTAGGGTTAGTTTGTTTAGTGTGCAAGGTAATCCAACATAATCTTAATCTTCAAGGGTGAGAAATAAACCCTCCTCTCTCCCCATTTGTTAACTCAATTAAAGGGATCATTGTTGTAGTTGCTTAACAGCCAGGCCTGATTTCGGTGAGCCCTAACCAATAAATGTGACAAAGTTTGTCACAGCACCGAGCTTCTCCTTATACCAGGTCCATTCAATAGGTCTTAATGGGGTTTTCAGGTGTAGGACATAGTCATCAGAAAATCGAACAGAGGGGCTAAAGTACTTTTTCACAGCACGGTATTTCTCCATTTCTCTCCTCACTATATTACTATTCTTTCTCTCTCTCTGTTATTCAATAATAAAGGAGGTAGAGCCTCTGCTTTCCAGCCCAGCAGGTTAACTCTGATTTCAGACACTCACTGACACAGCCTCACTCCCTGCTGACATATATATATGGCTTTCTCTAGGTGCTGCTTTAGATGGTCTAGATACCACTGCTGTGCGTGAGTGTGCGTGTGTGTGTGTGTCTGTGTCTGTGTCTGTGCCGTGTGTGTGCCTGTGTGCCTGTGTGTGTGTGTGTGTGTGTGTGTCAGATCAAGCGGCTGAAGGAGCTGCGTGGCATGCTGATGGAGGCGGAGCCTAGCGTGGCGGTGACAGTCAGGAAGCTGGTGATGGTTTCTCTGATGGAGATCTTCAAAGACATCGTCCCGTCCTACAAGATCCGACCTCTGAACCCCTGCAGAGAGGAGCGCCAAGGTACAGCAGGCCGCCTTCTTCTTCTGCTGCTTCTTCTTCTTGTTCTCCTGCTTCTGCTTCTTCTGCTTCTTCTGCTTCTTCTCCTCCTGCTTCTTCTTCTTCTTCTTCTGCTTCTTCTTCTTCTGCTTTCTTCTCCTCCTGCTTCTTCTTCTTCTTCTTCTGCTTCTTCTTCTTCTGCTTCTTCTTCTTCTTCTTCTTCGTCTTCTCATCCTCACTGCGTTGCTTTAGTTTTCAGTGTTGAGTTGCTTTAGTTTCAGTGTTAAGTTGCTTTAGTGTTGGTGTTGAGTTGCTTTAGTTTCAGTGTTGAGTTGCTTTAGTGTTGCGTTGAGTTGCTTTAGTGTTGCGTTGAGTGCTTTAGTGTTGTGTTGAGTTGCTTTAGTTTTCAGTGTTGAGTTGCTTTAGTGTTGTGCTGAGTTGCTGTAGTTTCAGTGTTGAGTTGCTTTAGTGTTGCGTTGAGTTGCTTTAGTGTTGTGTTGAGTTGCTTTAGTGTTGCGTTGAGTTGCTTTTAGTGTTGTGTTGAGTTGCTCTAGTTTCAGTGTTGAGTTGCTTTAGTGTTGGTGTTGCGTTGCTTTTAGTGTTTGTGTTGAGTTGCTTTAGTGTTGTGTTGAGTTGCTGTAGTTTCAGTGTTAAGTTGCTTTAGTGTTGTGTTGTGTTGCTTCAGTTTCAGTGTTGAGTTGCTGTAGTTTCAGTGTTGAGTGCTTCATGTGATGTAGTTCCAGGGTTTTTTCCTCTATAGTAAAACCCGGGCCGGTGGTCTTGATCAGATTTCGTGCCTCGATGGACAAAACCTCGGTGTCTGCATGAAACTGAAAAATAAAAATATACATGTATATATTGTGCATGTATGTATGTATATGTGTATTATATATTTCATAACACGAGACGCACGATTATTATGACCTCGTGACCGGTTGTCGATGTTTTTATGACACAGAATATTATTATTATTATTAGAGGACTTTGTACATGAATGTGGAGTCGGCCTGGAAAGTAACTGAGTGTAAAGATGTTTTTGCTTTATTTCACTATGTCATCTAAAGTGAAGTCGCCATTTCCCACTTCCTCCCAGATGTGCACAGCATCAGGCCGGACTGGATCACTATTCCCCTCATGTGTGTTTCCCTATATCGCTCTGCTCTATTAGTGCACTAATCAGCGGTAAATCACACATGATCAATGAGTGAATTCAGACTCTTAATTCATCATCAGCCTGCGTCTGTGTTCAGTCACATAAACAAATGTTTCAGCTCACATTTGACAAGTTACCAATATTCCTTCAGAGCCATATATGAGTCACTAGCCGACATTAAACAGAAAAAATATTCCCCGACGTTCCCGTCTCGGTGTTTTCCGACCTTATGTCTGAATAAATATTCTCTGTGTCGGAGTTTATTTTCACACAGCAGCTCTTCACTGATCCAGCTCTGAGGTTTCCTTCAGGTTCTGGATTCTCACTAGCTGACATTAACAAAAACACCTGACAATAAGCTCTGAACCGTATAACCTGCAGCTAGAGATAAATACCTTCCTGACCCACAGACTGACATGTTAATGTTAGTGTTAATGAGCTCAAATTAGCATAACAAAACGTGCATTTATAATTAGTTATGAATTGGCAGTTAGAAAAACATCTAAAGAAAACATCTTTAGAATAGCTTGACATCTTTTACATTTACTTGCATTAGTAAACAAGGTTTGGTGAAGAACCAAGCTTATTCACTACATATTACAGTGCATTGTGGGAAATATGTAGCGCCCTCAAAATCATTCCACAATATCATTTTGCGATTCGGACACTAACAAAAAATGGCTGACGTACGAATTAGTGCCCTAAAATACAGAGAGTGATCCATTCTGGCCACAGCCCTGGTTGCTGATGCTCTTCCTGGTTGCTGATGGTTGCTGATGCTCTTCTCTGGTTGCTGATGGTTGCTGATGCTCTTCCTGGTTGCTGATGGTTGCTGATGCTCTTCCTGGTTGCTGATGGTTGCTGATGCTCTTCCTGGTTGCTGATGCTCTTCTCGGTTGCTGATGCTCTTCCCTGGTTGCTGATGCTCTTCTCGGTTGCTGATGGTTGCTGATGCTCTTCCCTGGTTGCTGATGGTTGCTGATGCTCTTCCTGGTTGCTGATGCTCTTCCTGGTTGCTGATGGTTGCTGATGCTCTTCCTGGTTGCTGATGGTTGCTGATGCTCTTCCTGGTTGCTGATGGTTGCTGATGCTCTTCTCGGTTGCTGATGCTCTTCCCTGGTTGCTGATGCTCTTCCTGGTTGCTGATGGTTGCTGATGCTCTTCCTGTTTGCTGATGCTCTTCCTGGTTGCTGATGGTTGCTGATGCTCTTCCTGGTTGCTGATGGTTGCTGATGCTGTTCCTGGTTGCTGATGGTTGCTGATGCTCTTCCTGGTTGCTGATGGTTGCTGATGCTCTTCCTGGTTGCTGCAGGTGAAGAAGGAGACGCAGCAGCTCAGAGAGTTTGAAGAAGGTTTGGTCAGTCAGTACAAGTTCTACCTGGAGGATCTGGAGCAGACGGTCCGAGGTACACACACACACACACACACACACACACACACACACACACACACACACACACACACACACACACACACACACACTCTTCTGCTCCTTCTTAATTTAAGACTACACTTAAGACTTTTCTTTTTAGCATAGCTTACACATAAATACTTAATTATGATTGTTATTTTCATTGGTCATTGTTGTTATTATACATTTTATATACATTTTATATCTTCCTGTGGTTTAACTTCTATTGAAATGTGAGTTTTCTTTATTTGTTTTTATTCTTTTATTGTTGTTTTTTATTCCTCTGTAAATCGGCCTGAACTGCATTTGAATGAAAACATGTGACTTCCTCAGACTGGAAGCAGAAGAAGAGGAAGAGGAGTCAGGCGGTGGCGTTTGATTCGTACCTCGGCCTGGCTGAAGTGGCGGTGCGCTGCCTGGTGGAGCTGCTGCTCGCTCTTCCTCACTTCAACTTCCACAACAACATCATCGTCATGCTCGTCCCACTGATGAACGACCCGGTCCGCAAGGTCAGAGAGAGGGAGAGGGAGTGTGTGTGTGTGTGTGTGTGTGTGTGTGTGTGTGTGTGTGTGTGTGTGTGTGGGTCAATAATAATGATGATGATGATAATCATAATGAGTCTGTAATCTGAACGCACCACGTGTGTGCTCAGTGATGTTCTTCAAGTTCCTCTGGTTCCTCGGGTTCCTCAGGTTTTTCAGGTTCCCCTGGTTCTTCAGGTTCCTCAGGTTCCTCAGGTTCTTCAGGTTCCTCTGGTTCCTCAGGTTTTTCAGGTTCCTCTGGTTCTTCAGGTTCCTGAGGTTTCTCTGGTTCCTCGGGTTCTCCAGGTTCCTCAGGGTCTTCAGGTTCCTCTGGTTTCTCAGGTTCTCCAGGTTCCTCTGGTTTCTCTGGTTCTTCAGGTTCCTCTGGTTCCTCAGGTTCCTCAGGGTCTTCAGGTTCCTCTGGTTTCTCAGGTTCTCCAGGTTCCTCAGGTTCCTCAGGTTCTTCAGGTTCCTCTGGTTCTTCAGGTTCCTCAGGTTCCTCAGGTTCTTCAGGTTCCTCTGGTTCCTCAGGTTCCTCTGGTTCCTCTGGTTCTTCAGGTTCCTCTGGTTCTTCAGGTTCCTCAGGTCCCTCAGGTCCTTCGGGTTCCTCAGGTCCTTCAGGTTCTTCTGGTTCCTCAGGTTCCTCTGTGTGTTCCAGGTGTCTCAGCTGTGCTGTGAGGCGTTCAGGAAACTCTTCCATCAGGACAAACTGGGCGACGCCTCGCTGGGCGCCGTGCGCGTCATTTCTGGACTCGTCAAGAGCCTCAACTACAACATCAGGCCCGAGGTAACGAACCAAACGCACCCAAAACTGTCTGACCAGTAATCTATGGCTGGTCAAGACCCTCAACCACATCAGACTCAAGGTTATTAACCAAGCGCACCCAAACTGTTTTAGTATCAGTAGTTCTCTCTAGACTCATCAAAAGCCACTGCTACCATGTCAGGCCTGATCTAACTGTCTCCACCAGGACAATGAACCAAACGCACCCAAAAAAAGTGTCAGTAGTAATGCCCCCTAACCCCCCCCCCCCCCCCCCCACAGGTGCTGAGGACTCTGCTGAGTCTGAGGATAAAGGAGGTGGAGGTGAAGAAAGACACAGAGGACACAGCACCAAAGAAGAAGTTCATGAACTACAAGGAGAAGAAGAAGAACCTGTCCAGGATGCAGAGGAAGGTGTGTGTGTGTGTGTGTGTGTGTGTGTGTGTGTGTGTGTGTGTGTGTGTGTGTGTGTGTGTGTGTGTGTGTGTGTGTGTGTGTGTGTGTGTGTGTGTGTGTGTGTGTGTGTGTGTGTGTGTGTGTGTGTGTGTGTGTGTGTGTGTGGACATCAGTTGAAAACGACGCAGTGGACGAATAAAAACAAACGCTTCCGGTTTGGCAGCAAATCGACTTCGTCTTCGCACAGAGAGATTTGGTGAACTTTGACCTGTGAATTCAGCCGGCCAATAGAAACACTTGTTTGGCTGTGTTGACCTCCAAAATCCAACATGGAGGAATCCATAATATTATATAATATAGACAGTCCATCTTATTCAGCTGAGATTTCCTCCTCGTTAGCCGTTTTCTGTGTGGGGGGGTTGACTTTCCCTGAACCAATCACTAGTGACTGATGCATCTCAACCAATCACTAGTGACTGATGCATCTCAACCAATCACTAGTGACCGACGTATCTGAACTAGTATCTGAACCAATCACTAGTGACCGACGCATCTGAACCAATCACTAGTGACTGATGCATCTCAACCAATCACTAGTGACCGACACATCTGAACTAGTATCTGAACCAATCACTAGTGACCGACACATCTGAACCACTCACTAGTGACCGACGCATCTGAACCACTCACTAGTGACCGACACATCTGAACTAGTATCTGAACCAATCACTAGTGACCGACACATCTGAACTAGTATCTGAACCAATCACTAGTGACCGACGCATCTGAACCACTCACTAGTGACCGACGCATCTGAACCACTCACTAGTGACCGACACATCTGAACTAGTATCTGAACCAATCACTAGTGACCGACGCATCTGAACCACTCACTAGTGACCGACACATCTGAACTAGTATCTGAACCAATCACTAGTGACCGACGCATCTGAACCAATCACTAGTGACCGACGCATCTGAACCAATCACTAGTGACGGACACATCTGAACTAGTATCTGAACCAATCACTAGTGACCGACGTATCTGAACCAATCACTAGTGACCGACACATCTGAACTAGCTGAAGTGTGGCAGCTGTATTCCAGCGACCTGCTCTGCTGAGAGTTTGAAATGCCGCCAACTCACAGCAGAAAGAAAGAGTCAAATTCCTTGTGTGTGAACATACTTGGCCAATAAAGCTGATTCTGATTCAGAACGCCACTTCCTGTTTCAGCCTGCTGGGTGGATTCCTTCACAGCAGGGTCAGGGTTCAAATCCCCTGGAACCCGGCAGGTTAAAACACACATACCAGACAGGGGGACTCGAGTCACATGACCTGGACTCGAGTCTCAGTTTTAATTGCTTGAGACTTGACTTGATGCATGAAGAGAAGACTTGAGACTGGACTGGACTTGACTTGGGTTCTGGTGACTTGGGACTTGACTCTGACTTGTACTCTGATGACTTGAAAAGGTTTCTAAAGTCTTGACTTGAGATCTTGTGTTTGTGTAAATGACTCAGATTGAAAGTGATGAGATTTGTTCCAGCAGACGACTGAATTTAAATTCTGTTTTCTGAATTTGTATGGAATGATTGAATTTATTGAAGTTGAAACTGATTATAGAAATCAAACTCATGATGCTCTTACCAAGTTTTTATCCTATTAAAACCATATTGCATTGAAAAGTCCTAGATATTTAGTTTTCTTTAAGATATTAAATTGATACTGGACTCTTGATTTGTTCTGACTTGACTTGGTGATCTACATTTAGACTTGAGACTTGACTTTAATACTGGTTTACTTGGTGACACCTCTGACATGTACTGATGATTCTACAAGGCTTCCTTTAAAAGGCAGAGGGCAGCTTCTGTTCCTCTGACTGAGAGACTGAGAGATGTAGGCAGAATTTAAATGTGTGTGTGTGTGTGTGTGTGTGTGTGTGTGTGTGTGTGTGTCCAGTGGAAGAAGGCGGAGGAGAAGCTGGAGAAGGAGCTGCTGGAGGCCGAAGCCTCAGAGAGCAAAGACAAGAAGATCAAACTGGTGAGAACAGAGAAAACAAAGATGGACGGATGAAAAGAGTAAATCCTCTGTCAGCTGGAGTTAATCCAGTTGGTTTGATTTCATTTAGTACGACAAATGTTTCATTGTTTAATTTCTTCCTCCTCCTCCTCTTCCTCTTCCTCCCCCTCCTCCTCCTCTTCCTCCTCCTCCTCCCCCTCCTCTTCCTCTTCCTCTTCCTCCTCCTCCAGCATACAGAAACTCTCAACATCGTCTTCCTGATCTACTTCAGGATCCTGAAGAAAGCCCAGAAGTCCGTCCTCCTTCCCGCTGTACTGGAGGGACTGGCCAAGTAGGACACACACACACACACACACACACACACACACACACACACACACACACACACACACACACACACACACACACACACACACACACACACACACACATTCCTCAGCTTCCTGCTCAGAAATGACGCTCTTCCTGACTAACTGATGAGATTTTGTTTGTTTATTTTATCTTCCGACAAAATCAACTTTTAGACGCAAAGCTGATTAGAAAAGTAGAAAATCAGATTCTGTTTTGACAAGACAGGCAGAGAGAAGGTTCACTGCTCACAGTACTGACAGTACTGACAGCACTGACAGTACTGACAGTACTGACAGTACTGTCAGTACTGACAGTACTAGCAACCAGCTTAAAGCAGTATTTCAATTACAATGTTTACATGATCTGAAGTAACAGGATTTGTTGAAGCAGTAGTAGTAGGAGACGTAGGAGTAGCAATAGTAGTAGTAGTAGTAGTAGTAGTGTGTTGTAGGATCTTGTACTAAGTGTGATGTCACTTCCTCTAAGGTTTGCTCATCTGATCAACCTGGAGTTCTTCGACGACCTGCTCAGCGTGCTGCAGGACCTCATCCAATCAGGAGTGAGTATTTATCTTGACCCCGCCCCTTAACACGTTACTATTGGTGGAGTGTCACAAAGTCACTGATCGAACGTCCTGATCGTCTCTCTAGGATCTGACCAATCGGGAAAGTCTCCACTGCATACAGACCGCCTTCAACATCCTGTCTGGACAAGGTGAGACAGACAGACAGACAGACAGACAGACAGACAGACAGACAGACAGACAGACAGACAGACAGACAGACAGACAGACAGACAGACAGACAGACAGACAGACAGACAGACAGACAGACAGACAGACAGACAGACAGACAGACAGACAGACAGACAGACAGACAGACAGTTTTATTTTAACACTCTCCATGTTGTTTTATCAGGTGATGTTCTCAACATCGACCCGCTCAAGTTCTACTCTCACCTGTACAAAACACTGCTGAGGCTCCACGCAGGTGAGGACAGTTACATGACATCACATGGCATCACATGACATCACATCACATCACATCACATGACATCATTCAGCAGGGGCTTTTGTCCAAAATGTTCTTACAATAAGAAGTAGTGTAACTGATCGTGTATCACAGCCTTTAACAGGCTAGCTAACTTACCAGCCACATTAACACTAACACACACACACACACACACACACACACACACACACACACACACACACACACACACACACACACTTTATAACAGCAGAGTCTTCCTCCTGTTCCTCCCAGGAGCGCCTAACGATGACATCATCATCGTGCTGCAGTGCCTGGACGTGATGCTGACCCGGCGCAGGAAGCAGGTCAGCCTGCAGAGGGCGATGGCGTTCGTCAAGAGGCTGAGCACGCTCAGTCTGCACGTCCTGCCCAACGCCAGCGTGGGCATCCTGGCCTCCAACAGGGCCGTCCTACATGTGAGTGTGTGTGTGTGTGTGTGAGAGGTATACTTATATATATATATATATATATATATATATATATATTACTTATTACTTATATATATTAGAAAAATGTGTTCGGTAATCGTACAAGTGAAGATTTCGTTTCCTAAATGCTATTTATATCTTTTAATACATGTTTTTTTGTGTGTGTGTGTGTGTGTGTGTGTGTGTGTGTGTGTGTGTGTGTGTGTGTGTGTGTGTGTGTGTGTGTGTGTGTGTGCAGGCCTTCCCTAAGTGTGACCTCCTGCTGGATAACGAGGTTCAGGGCAGCGGCTTCTTCCTGCCGGAGCTGGATGAACCTGAACACTGCAACCCACAGAACACTGCACTGTGGGAGCTGCACAGCCTGCAGGTACACACACACACACACACACACACACACACACACACACACACACACACACACACCCTGAGTCCTCCAGGGATTAGTGCCTTAAAGAAAAACGATCTTGTCACTTTAATATAATAATAATAATAATAATAATAATAATCAATATAATATAATAATAAATATATAGAATAATAATTCAATAAGAGACAGTCAATAAGAGACAAACAATTATATCAATTATCTCTCTAGGCACAAAGTAGTGATGCTTAATTCTAACTTTTTTTAATAACATGAGGTTCCTGGAGTTACTTACATGAGGTTAAATAAATTGATATATTTAAATAGAGTAATGCTACAAACTGTTTTTAAAGGCTACATATTCATGTATACTATGTTGTTAATGATGATAAAAAAACAAAACATTTTAGACATATTTTGCTTGTTACTCTCTCTGTTCCAGTATCACATATTTTCTGAATATCACTTACACCTTTAACAACAAACAGAAAGTAATAAATTGTTGGTGCAAAAAAGGGGCAAGTGATGTTTTGGCTAAAATGTAATATATATTTTTTTAATTATATTCTCTCTCTCTCTCTCTCTCTCTCTCTCTCTCTCTCTCTCTCTCTCTCTCTCTCTCTCTCGTGTATTGCAGAGACATTTCCACCCGGCGGTGCGGCGGTTTGCCGTCCATCTTTGTCTCGGAGCTCCTAGCGACGGCTCGGCGGCGCTCTCCGTGGATCTGAGCCGCAGGTACGATGACATCAGCACACATTAGCTTCAGGATTGGTCAGAAGGTCTGTGTGGAGAGTTCAGTGAGTCATAATGATATAAACAAACATCCAGCTGTGTTGCTGTTTCTCCTCTCTTCTAAAGCTTGTTGTCAGACTCAGACAGAAGCTCCTCCCCCTCCGTTCAGCAGCTTTTCATTTTTTTAAAACTATATTGGCTCCTCCCTCGCTGTTTAAAAGTGGCGCTCTGCCCCTCCCATCCCTGAAAAAAATTCTGGTAATGGCGGAATCCATGAAGCAAGCGAGTAAACTCATGAAACTAATAAACTTGTTAAATTAGTCAACTTCTTAAACTAGTCAACTTGTAAACTTGTTAAATTAGTAAACTTGTTAAACTAGTAAACTTGTTAAATTAATAAACTTCTTAAATTAGTAAACTTGTTAAACTAGTAAACTTGTAAACTTGTTAAACTAGTAAACTTGTTAAATTAGTAAACTTCTTAAATTAGTAAACTTGTTAAACTAGTAAACTTGTAAACTTGTTAAACCAGTAAACTTCTTAAATTAGTAAACTTCTTAAATTAGTAAACTTGTTAAACTAGTAAACTTGTAAACTTGTTAAACTAGTAAACTTGTTAAATTAGTAAACTTCTTAAATTAGTAAACTTCTTAAACTAGTAAACTTGTTAAATTTGTAAACTTGTTGAACTAGTAAACTTGCTAAACTTGTTAAATTAGTAAACTTGTCAAACTTGTAAACTTGTTAAACTTGTAAACTTGTTAAATTAGTAAACTTCTTAAATTGGTAAACTTCTTAAACTAGTAAACTTCTTAAATTAGTAAACTTGTTAAACTAGTAAACTTGTTAAATTAGTAAACTTGTTAAACTAGTAAACTTGTTAAATTAGTAACTTGTTACCTGCCTCTTCACTTGTCATTGTGGGTCATGTGACCTTCTGCAGGAGAAAGATCAGTCAAAGTGAGACTGGTAACCGGTGAGACTTCTCTGTAGGTACGGTTAGCTTAGCTGTTAGCTTGCAGTTAGCTTGCACGCTGCTTTGCTAGGTTTGTCCCTGGCAGGCCTCTGTAGTGCAGTGGCTTTGCTGTGAGTTATGTACAGATGTGATGCTGTTTTTGTCGCCCTCTAGTGGGCAGAACATTTCTTGTATTGCAGCTTTAACTTGGGAACACAATAGCATAGAATTGTAGTTGATTGATATTGTTTGTGATTGACTTTGAATGTTGCTAGCATAACGTTAGCATAACGTTAGCATAACGTTAGCATAACGTTAGCTTTCTGGCTCCTAGCTGAGCCAAAGGCTTCTATGAGCTGAGCGGACTAGAAATATCTCCTGCTGCCAAGTCCTATCTAAGGTTCGTCCTATTTACTGGAGCAGTGAACAACGTTTCCGTTGCATAAGAACCTTATGGGACGGTAATGATTGTTCCAGGTATTAGTCAAACCCTCAGGTGTTACCAGGGAAACTGAGTTATGGCTTGTGAAAAACTTTAGATTTTGATTACAAAACGCATGAAAATATAAATTAATGGTCCTAATTTTTTTTCTCTTTGCCAAGTGACCATGGTATAAGCGGGATAATGCCCTTTGAGGAATCCATTATCAGGAGTTAATGGACTCCTCGTGGGGCATTGTCCTTTACATAAATTGACTGCACAGTAAATGTGTTCTTCTTCTTCTTCTTCTTCTTCTTCTTCTTCTTCTTCTGTTTCTGTGTATCTGTGACGTTTCTTCTTCTGTCAGGTCTCCAGTGGAGCTGTTTGAAGACTACAGTGTTAAAGACATGACCTTTAACCCCCCTGTAGCCACACCCAGTACCAAGAAGAAGGTAGGACACACACACACACACACACACACACACACTCAGTGATGTACTTGAATCTCTCGTTTCTCTCTCATTTTGATGTTTCGGTCGTCATGGCGATTCCTGGATGTGATTTTTTATTACTTTTTAAAGAAATGACTTGGATTATATTGCTCGGATATCATTAACTGTTTGCTATATTTTCTGATGATGTCATGCTGAGTAATTAATGATTCTGCAGCTCAGGAGTTTTTCTTGGTTGTGACGTAGAGAGATGATGATAAAGATTATTTTTCTTTCTGTAAAGCACTTTATAACTTTATAAATGAAGCTGACTGTGTGTGTGTGTGTGTGTGTGTGTGTGTGTGTGTGTGTGTGTGTGTGTGTGTGTTCAGGATCGTTTCGGAGGCGGAGTGATGCTGCTGGACTCCGACCTGCAGAGCCGAGTGGAGCGAGCGCTGACCGCCACAGAGGGGGGGGCACTGGACTTTACTGCAGCACACACACACACACACACACAGTCTGACACCTAACACACACACACACACAGTCTGACACCTAACACACACACACACACACACACCCCCCTTCTTGTTGCAGACAGGTTCATGTTAGCACCTGTCCCTTCTCACAGACAGTGAACGGCCTCCTGATGTCTGTGCTGTAAAACTGACACTTAAAACTTTACTTCCTGTTTTGTCCAGAACCTTCAGTCTGTAACAACAAATAAATCAACAGATTTTATCATGTTGGTTTTGTCTTTTTTTTTTTTTTAAGGTCAAATTTGATGCACCAAATCTGTCTGTTGAGGTTTGCTTTAACTGCACCTGCACTGTCCCAAGAGGTTTGGGTAACACTTTACAATAAGGGTCACTAAGTTAAGGGTTAATTAATGCTTAATGAGGGTTAGTTCATGTTCAATAAGGGTTAATCAAGGTTTAATAAGGGTTAGTTAATGTTTAGTAAGAGTTAATTAAGGCTTAATGAGGATTAGTTCATTTTTAATAAGGGTTAGTTAATGCTTAATAAGCATTAACTAACCCTTAATTAACAGTTAACTAATGTGTAATTTACTAATGGTGTTCATGTTAACTAAGGTATTAATTTATACATTATGTAATAGTTTATAAAGATGACTATTAAATAATGTATAAATGAATACCTTAGCTAACATGAACACCATTAGTAAATGATTACCAGACGTATTAGTTAACTGTTAATTAAGGATGAGTTAATGCTTATTAAGCATTAGCTCACCCTTAATTAATATCCCTTATTGTAAAGTGTTACCGAGTTTTGTTTCAAAGTGAGACGTCAAGTCACACCTTCTCTTACAAAATGATTCTTAGCACAAATTCATGACATTGTGGGACATTTTCCAAAGAGCCCGGACCTGAGAGGCGGCCGGACGGATCTTACTCAACTTACTTCCTGCTGTTCAAAGGACGGAAGATCCGACCCATCCCAAATCACAAGGGGTTCAACTTTTTTTGTTAGAACAGAAAAACAAAACTTAAGGGACTGATGTGAGATATTGTGCTTGATGTACAGACAAGTAAATGTAGTGCCAGTCAGTGTCATTTTGGTTTAGTTTAGTCAAAATCCAATCAGTGTCCGAGTTATTTTTTATTGTGACGGACGGTCAATCCACAGTCCGTCCCCCAATTTCATCATGGAGGACAACTATGACTGAAATGCAGCAAGGATGGTTACTGCTTAGCAATGAGGATTTTTGATGGAGAAAGTTAAAATAAAATAAAAATATTAAAATTGAAACTCAAAGCTTATAAGTTAAGTAAGTAAAACTTTATTTATATAGCACTTTTTTAAACATGTAGTTAGAAAATGCTGCAGAGACAGAAAGGAAACAGGAAAATTAAATACAGACAAGAATATAAACAACATGCAGGCTGACGATTAATGCATACAGACATTAATACACATAAAATAACAGCATAGCTTTACTACTATAGGAGGCCAGCCTGTCGACAGTCGGCTGATCTGATGCTGGTCTGAACTCCTGTAGTCTGGATGGAGGGACATGTAGGAGGACCTGAGCAGCCTCACTGTGTTGTAGGAGATCAACAGCTCATGTAAGCCAGGGCTGCAGTGGAGACCGCCTTGGTCGAGTCCAAGTCCAGATCGAGTCATTGGTGAATCGAGTCCGATTCGAGACCGAGACCGAGTCGAGACCGAGACCGCAAAACTACGAGTCCAATTCGAGACCAAAACCATAGCAATGTGTTATCCAAGGCTGCCATTGTATTTATTGACTAAAACAGCATATTTTTGTTTACTGCCTAAAATAGAAGGGAGGTTTCTAAAGACTTTTCAACAAAATGAGCATGTTTTGAGGACAAAATGAATTGTAGGCAGCTTGTTTATGTTCATAACATACAGCAGCTGCACCTTTACTTCACTAGAAGTGGATTCATCTATTTCACTTTTTCTTCCTGCTCCAAACCACATGCTGCTCTCAGCTCTGACTGAAAATATTCTGACCTGTAATTTAAGAAGGTGAAGACGAAGGAAAAGAGACAGAAAGACAGAGAGAGCAGGAGGAACGTTACATATGGACATGATGAGGTTATTTATTTTTTTTAATCAAAACAAAGTCATTGGTTGGGTCGTTGCATTTCACCAATCAGAAGTCACTAAACCTTTCTGTGGGCTCATAACTTTATCAACTGTGAAAATTGTATCATTCGCTGCTGGTCACTTTCTTAGAAGAGATTATAATTATAAAAACAACAATATTATGTAACGTTAATTCATCCGAGACCGATTCAAGACCGAGTCGTATTCACTACGAGTCCGAGACGAGACCAAGACCATCGAAAATCGGTCTCGAGTCCGGACTCGAGTACTACAGCCCTGATGTAAGCCAGCGCCAGGCCATGCAAAGCCTTATGGGTAATTAAGAGCGTTTTAAAATCAACTCTATACTTTACAGCCCCGCCGCTGCATTCTGCGCTAGCTGTAGATGTAAATACTTATGGATTGTATGAAACATTAAGTACATGAATATAAAGTCAAACACCTTCACTGTGTAATCTTTGGCTACAAACTGCTTTGTTCAGTAGAATGGGCAACATTCATAACCTTTACAATTCTAAGACTTGAATCACAGTTAAAAAGTGCATAACAACTTGAGTAACTAATACAGAGAAAATAATGAAATAAACTGTGAGCTTTTAATTATATATTAAACTGCATATTATACTACTATATTAAATTTTATATAGTAAAAAGTGTAGATATAAATGAACAGTAGGTGACAGTGTGGAACTTACCACTTTGAGTCTCAAAGGCATTCTCAGATAAAAGTAAAACTGTAACATACAAAGGATAATATTGATTAAACAACTCATATATGATCAAACAATTTAGTATGTAATTCCACTGTTTTAGAAACTCATTGAAGATATTAAAAGATACAAACTACAAAGCCTGTAGCCAGAGTTCGTAGCCTGTTTTTATCTTTGTTTGATGCTACCTTTACAGTTTTGTATATCTTGTATTAAAGCAACACCAGAGCTAATAAACATGATGTAGCACAACATCCAGTCTGTTGCTGCTGAAAGGTTCCATGTTATTGTCATGATTTTGTCTTCAAATCTCCTCTCACTGAGGATCAGAATAATGTTATTCAGGATGTTTTTCCAAATAAATGTAGTCTAGTTCAAAGTTTAACTGAATCAGTTAAATTGTCCGGCAGCAGCGGCTCTAATCCAGAGAACATAAACCTGCTGAGTGGAGGCTTTCCACTTCAAATGCTGCAAACTGGATCCTCATTGGACAGATTTCAGTCATTCTTTAGTGAGGGAGCCAATCCATACAAACATGTTTTTTTGAAAATGCAATAACTTTAAATGTAACCAATCCAGTGGTGGAAAGTAACTAAGTACATTTACTCAAGTACTGTACTTGAGTACAATTTTGAGATACTTGTACTTTACTTGAGTATTTCCATTTGATGCTACTTTATACTTCCACTCCACTACATTTATTTGACAGCTTTAGTTACTTTTCAGATGGAGATTTGACACAATGGATAATATAACAAGCTTTTAAAATACAACACATTGTTAAAGATGAAACCAGTGGTTTCCAACCTTTTTGGCTTTTGACGTCTTACAGAAAGCAGTGTGTAGTCGGGTCACATTTCAGATGTCTATGAGTTGTTAACAGCTCCACCAAATAGTGATTTTTCCCTCTAAACCTCACATGGTTTCATTTCAATAAATGTTCAAATGATTCAATATTTCAGCAAAACTCAAAGATTAGAGAAAAAGTCCAAAAACTGAAAACAGATTTGTGTAACAGAACTTTGTTTTTTCTTCTTTCCTCTCCCATTAATCATCTCACGACCCCTCAGATTTATCCGGTGACCCTTTGGAGGGGCCCGACCCCTAGGTTGGGAACCACTGGACTAAACCAGCCAACTGTATATAAAGTAGTTCAAACTAGCTCCACCTCCAGCAGCTACAACAGTAACATGCTGCTTACACACTGATGCTTCAGTATTAATAATCTAATGATGTCATATATAATAAAATATCAGTCAGAGGGACCAAACCACTACTTTTACTTTAATACTTTAACTACATTTTGCTGCTAATACTTATGTACTTTTACTTCAGTAAAAGTTCAGAATTTTTCATGCAGGACTTTTACTTGTAATGGAGTATTTTTACATTGCTGTATTGGTACTTTTAATGAAGTAAAGGATCAGAGTACTTCTTCCAATCAATCAAATTTTAGCAATATTTCCATTAAACATCTTGGATCGTATAATTTGGATAACTGTAATATATGTCATATACTGTATCATATATGACATATGATCTTTAAACATGGTCTCAGGTCACTGCAGCTCCATGCGCAGCTCACACAGAGCAGACAGGTACTGGTCGTTGTCGGGGTCTCGCTCCAGAGCTTTCTCATAGTACTCCACAGCTCTCCTCTGGTCTCCCTGGGCTCTGCAGACCAGGCCCAGCAGGCCCAGAGCCTCGCTGTCACCGCCGTCTGTCGAGACTCGACGCTCTGCGATCTGCTTCAGCTCCTAAAGAGGAACAATATCTGAAGGTTAACTCCCGTTTACTGAAGATTACTAGATTAGATTATACTAGATCAGACTAGAGTACATTAAATTAGACTTTATTAGATTAGAATCGATTATATTTGATTATTTTAGACAAGACTAGATTGTATAAAACCATATCATATTAGATTAGACTTTATTATTGTTAGCTGTGACCAGCGGTTATTATAGGCCGGTCTGTCACAACTCATATTGACAGAAATGGCCTGTCAGACTGATCAACTATATTGATTTTGATATAGTTGGCCATGACATTCTTATAAACAGACTACAGAAGTTGGTTGGCCTCTGGCACAGTTTTAAATTGGTTTTGGACCCATTTATCTGGCAGAGACTATTTTGTCTCCCTTGGTGACCACTCCTCGGCTAACATTAGCGTAACATGTGGCGTCCCTCAGGGCTGTATCCTGGGACCTCTACTGTTCAGCCGATACATGCTGCCACCGGGAAATATTATCAGGGAACATGGGGTAGATTTTCATATGCAGACAGTACACAATTGTATATCTCTGTGTCACCCAATGTAACCCAACCGGTTTACACACAACGCGCATGCAGTACATCTCCACACACCCGCTCCCTGCCTTACTGATCTAACTGGTTGGTTCACTTGTTTTGGCTTCGGTTGTTAAACAGTTGGTTTCCTAATAAATTTATCCTTTGTTATTCTTTTAACTCGCGTGTGTTGCAGTCACACAGCCAGGCGGTAACACCCAACAATATCAGCCCTACTGATCAATTGGTTCAGTGCATCGATCATGTTAAATTGTGAATGTCTCATAATTTCTTGCAATTGAACAACGGTAAGACAAAAGTTCTAATTATTGGAGCTAAAGCCCAGAGAGGGAAGCTTTGCACTAACTTAAAATCCTTCACACAAAATGTCAAGCCCCAGGAAGAAAAAACACCAAAAGAAACATCACCAAAACTGCCTTTTATCACCTACAGATTTACTCTCCAGGTAGATGCTGAGAGACTAATTCATGCTTTTATTACTAACAGGCTGGACTATTGTAATGCTCTCCTGCCTGGTCAACCCAAGAAAGCTTTAGAGAAACTGCTGATCATTCAAAATGCAGCCGCACATGTGCTGACCAAGACCAGGAAGAGAGCACACAGCATTACACCTGTTGTAAAGTGTCTTCTTTGGTTGTCTGTTGGTTTTATAATAAATTATAAGATACGTTGGTGTTTAAATCACTAAATGGATTGGCGCCTGAATACATGTCAGATACGCTTTTAAGGTATGTTCCTTCCAGTCCTCTGGCACTGGCCTTTTAGTTGTTCCATGGGCTAGGACTAAAACCTACTATTAATATATTATTCTGATTTTCATTATTGTGTTGTATCTATTTATCTTCTTATTTGTTAAGCACTTGGTATTGTAATCTTGCACGAAAGGTGCTATATAAATAATGATTGATGGATTGAACAATTATGTGATGGGAGCGGATGTATTGTTTTAAGTAACCAATAAGCTGTATTAGGCTTTTGTATTTGGTTTCACAGAGCCAAATAGTTGTAAGTTTAACACAAATCATATCAGATTAAATTAAACTTCCCATGGAGAAATTGGTCATGGCAGCAAACATAATCTAAACAAGAATAAATGGGGGTTTATAACATAACACCCAACTAGAACATGTTAAGTAGAAATGCATCAACAGGTCTGAAACATGCCTGATGCTGACCTTAGCACACTGCTGCCCCTCAAATGTCTTCATTGTTAACTGCAGACCCTGTTGAACAGAATAGAACAGAGCAGAGTAAAGGGATAACTCTAGGATCATTTTGTGCTGTCAATCATTTGGCAACATTTTGGAAAATGCTTCTTCTTCTTATTTTGTGTCTTGTGCTTTGCTTTGTTTCCTTGTGTTTTATTTTGTTGCATACTGTATTGCATCATTACCTCCGCCAAGGTTGTTATGTTTTCGGTGCCATTTGTCTGTCTGTCTGTCAGCAGGATTACGGAAAAACTACTGGCCCGATTTTCATGAAACTTCATGGAAGGGTGTAGCATGGGCCAAGGAAGAACCCATTAAATTTTGGAGCGGATCCAGATCCGACTCACGAACAAGCAATAATAGCACGAACCTTGGTGGAGGTCTGCGCTCTCCGAGTGCCCTTCTAGTTTTGTTTTGTGATTGATCATTGATCAGTTAGGAAGACTCACTCTCTGTAAAGTCCTTGGAGACAGGCTGAAGGGCGATGAAGGGCGACAGAAATAAACTGGACTCATGTATTACCAAAAGTGCACACACACACCAAGCCTACCTTGGTGTAGTGTGTGATGACCTGGTCTTCCTGTTTGGTGTGGTACTGGTGGAACTGACCGTAGCACAGATGGACAAACGGAAGAAAGCTTTTGTCCCTCTCTGATGACATCTCCAAGGCCTCCTGTAACAGTGTCTCAGCTCTGGAGAGAGAGGATGAGTTCATGAATTCATACACATAGATGCAAGATGGATGGATGGATGTTTTAACAATAGACAAGCTAAAGGATAGGCCTTAGAACATGCTCTAAAACCTTTGGCTGAAATAGAAGACCAGACAGAAACTTAGTGCAGTTGTACAGACAGACAGAGCGACAGACAGGCGGGCAGACAGACAGGCAGACAGACAGGTACCTGCTCATATCCTTGTCCTCTGCATACAGCAGTGCCAGTTTAGCCCTGGCGTGGATGAAGGGAGACCTTAACCTGACAGCTTCCTCCAGATGCTGAATAGCCAGACGCCTCCACTGCTGCATCTCTATCATAGTATAATATAGTACAGAAAAATATAGAGCAGTATACAATAGTGTAGTGTAGCAGATGACCAGTGTGCTTCTTTACATTTTTGTCCTGTATCTGTGTGTACCTTGGTCGCAGTTGGGCCTTCTCAGAGACTTCTTCTTCTTATAGCAGAGAGCCAGCTGATGGTGGATGAAGGCCGACTGGCTGCTACTCTGCAGCGCTCGCTTCAGCAGATCAATAGCCCGATCCACCTTACCCTGGAACAGTGACATAAACATGTTAAAGGATCATTTCTGCATTTTTTTAAGTGATACTCAGATTGTTTTTTGATCCATCCATCCATTTTTTAGCCGCTTATACCGGCATGGTCATGGTGGCAAAAAGGCAGCAGAGCAGCCCAGACATCCTTTTCTCCAGCACCCGTAGATGCTCCTAGACATGCTGGGAGATGTAGTCCCTCCAGCATGTCCTGGGTCTGTCCTGGGGTCTCCTCCCAGTCAGCTGTGCCAAATTCACCTCCAAAGGGAGGTTGGGTGACATCCTTACCAGGATCCTGAACCTCTGCAACTGGCTCCTCTCATTGTGATGAGACATTGTTCCTCACCCTATTACCCTGTGGATAAACCTCATATCACCCTGTGGATAAACAAAATAGAGAGATTGGAAGAATCTTACTTGTGCAACGTAAAGCATGAAAGCTTCAAAAGCGCATCAGTAAAAAACAGGCAACATTGATTGGGATGCCCCACTCCCAACAGAAAAGGAAGCACAATGGGCTGCTTGGAGAGATTCACTGCAAGCTCTTGAACAGTTTGAGACCCCTAAAGCGCGTGGAACTACACATCTTCTCTGATGCCTCTATCAAGGCCATTGCAGCTGTGGCTTACTTAAAGGTCCTGGACATGGAAGGTATCATGGGGAAATCTAAGTCAACTCCTATCTCAGCCCACGCGATCCCCAGGCTTGAGCTGGGAGCTGCATGTGAAGTCAGTGGCTCTACACGGACAGCAAATTCATGTTGGGGTACATCCATAATGAAACCAGAAGGTTTTATGTGTATGTAAGCAATAGGGTAGAAATAATCAGAAGGTTCTCAAGCCCTGAGCAATGACATTACATCCCCACCAGCCAGAATACAGCAGACGTAGCAACCAGGTCATTGCCGTCTGGCTAACTGGCCCTGAGTTCCTCTCACGACCCATGGGTTCAGATGCTCCTAAGGATACATTCTATGATCTTGTTGACCTCGAGTCCAATGTAGAAGTGCAGTCCCATGTCACTCGTATACAACTCTTGGTTCCCACTGTTTTGAAACATTCTCTTCGTGGCAGTCTCTTGTCAGCGCAACAGCTACGCTCATCCACATCATTGAGTCTTTGAAATCAGAGACACACAAACAACATCATGTTAAGGCTGGCATTGATGTTCCAAGCCTCATACAACTGACATTTTGTTGTGGGCTAAAGCTGTCATTATTGGATGCATTCAAGGTGAGGTATACCAAACTGAGGTGTCCTGCCTAAAGGAAGGATTGGATATTCCTAAAAACAGTCCACTGAGGAAGCTCGACCCTATTCTCCACAGTGATGGCCTCGTGAGAATTGGAGGACAGCTTCAGCACTCAACTGTCCACAGCGGAGAAACACCCTCTCATTATCCCTGTTCGTGGTCATATTGGCACTCTTCTTATAAACGACCATGAGAAAGAACATAAAGAATACCTCTCTACACGCCAGGGTCGCCCCAAGTGGCAAAAGAGTCAGCCCAACATCATCAATCATCATCATCAGAACTCCTTATGAAGAGGGTTTAGCTATCTGTCAATTCATGCAGAGGAGTAGTAGTAGACATAGTAGGCATCACTTTTCAGCTAAACAGCTAAATCGATAGAAGATAGATACATTTCGTCAAAATGCTATATCTCTCTAACTATGAAATCATCAACTATATCTACATTAATATGTACAGCCAGACAGAGAGTTCGAGGCTACCTGTTGGCGGAAATATATAGCGGCGTAGCGGGTGACATGAGGGTTGTCAGGACCGATCTCCAGCGCTTTCTCCATCAGAGATTTAGCTTCTTGGTGTTTCTGGAAGGAGAGCTTCAGAGCCAGCAGTGCCAGCAGAACTCCGTCATCAGGGTTGATCTCTGAGGCTCGGCGAAGCTGCTTGACGACCGGGGACTCCTCAGCTTCCAGAGATGTTTCTGTATCCCTCTGCAAAATCAGACTCCAGTCAGCTTTCTGTGGAGAATCCCTGGACTACACATCTACACTTCAACTTCTATGTCAGAGAAAATGTTTTTATTATTATTCAAACTGGCCAAATCCTAAGCATTGCATTTACATTTGATTGACTGAATGACTGACTGATTAATCAAATGACTGATCAATCACTTTACTGAGTGTACCAGTTTGATCAAGGGCTAAAGCATAGCCAGCATTCCATTCATTGTCATCACATTTACTGATTGATTGATGGACTGATTGATTGAAAGATTGATTTATCAATCAATTGACTGATTGTATGGGTTCAGTCTGGTAAGAAGCTATACCATAGCCGGCATTCCATTGATTGATTAAATAATTAGTTTACTGAATGTACCGGTTCAGTGCGGTAGAGGGCGATAGCGTAGCTGGCATTCCACTCGCTGTCGTCAGGCTGCAGCTCCAAGGCTTTGCGGAAGCAGTCCATGGCTTTGGGGTGGTAGCTCACTGAGAACTTGAGGAAGGTCCAGGCCTTCTCTCCATACACCTCTGGGAGGAGCACCGAAGAAGAACCAGTAGGGTACTTCATCAGGAGAGAGAGGAGGAGGAGGGAGGGAGGGAGGGAGAGAGGAGGACAAAGAGCACATTTAGATCAAGAGACACTAACTGTGTTCACACTGTGAGCAACGTGGTTGATTTGAAAATTGTTGATTTTGGCGACTCCTAGTGGTAATGCAAAAAAACGACACTGTCGCAAACGTCTTTGTAACCTCTTAGCAGCGTTTGCGATTCCCTGTTTCACACAGCTAGAATATGTACACAAAATACTGCGGACGGTAGGGATGGCATACAAACTAACCCCGGGGGTTTTATTGCTGTCATTACTACAGCCGTGTATAACACAGGACACCATCGCTATTTTGTAATAGATCCTAACGCAACAGAAACGGTAATAGGCAAAGAGATAACGCTAACAGTGGCTAGCTTCCTATTAGTGCTGCTGTCACCTACTGTAGGCTGTCACAGCTGCAGCGGTATGTCAACAATATGACCGTGGCGACCGTGATGATGCAAATCGAATTCTATCTATTGTGTCGGGTTAAAAATTTCAAAATTACATTGGTAGGAAAAAGTTCAGCTGTGGCAACAAGCTTGTTGAGCGTCCACACCTCGGCGGAGTTTCCCTGGTCGCTCAGCTCTGTCTGACGCTGACTTGGTGATCGTGTTGCTCAGTCTGAACGCAAGTTAAACTCTCTATTGAAACCAATAATGAGAAAATTCTCTTAAAGAGCGCTTAAACCATAAAACATTAAAACTGTGTGTGTGTCCCAGTATGTCCTGCCGCTGTGTGTGTGTGTGTGTGTTTACCAGTATGTCCTCCACCCTGCGGCAGTATGTGTCTGATTGTGTGTAGTCTCCAGTGTGGTAGCTCAGCCAGGCCAGGTCTCCATACGTCACGATGAGCCGCCGCTCACTCTCCTCACCAAAACACTCTCTGATCTTGTCTTCTGATTGGCTGAGAAGAGATGCCGCCTCCTTTGGTCTATCCTGAAGATACCTGAAGACAGATGAGAATGGCAGATCTTGGTTGTTTAAATATCCCACACTGGCTCTTTCTTATTTAAATCCTGTATTTTCTTTCTTGTATCCCATTACTTTTTGCAACTGCAGTGACTCAGTTCTAACCTGACTTCCCAGATGGTTTGTTACACAGAACCATCTGGGAAGTCGTCCTTGGAAACAGTTTGGAAAAGGGCAGGCTCTTTCAAAAAATACTTGGCAGGTGATTGGATGAACCATCTGTCTATCACCGTCTATCACGGGCTAAAATGTAAGATAGATTATGTAATGCTTCTGTGTTCTGTGGTCTAGGAGAAAAAGTTGTAGGCGTCCAATACTGCTGCAAGAGGTTTTACCATGGAGTCTATCGAACAACTGGTGCGTTTCTATACAGATGCGAAATGGAACCATTTCCATGAACATACTGATGCCAAGGGATTTGACAAAGCGTCAATATAGGACAACATGGGAATGAGAATGGGTTGGAAATACATTTGATTAAAAAAAAAAACGAATCATGTGCATTTTGGCTTTGGCTGAGATATGCGGAGTCTTCAATATTTTTCTCAATAATAAACCACTCCCTCCTCAATAATATACCACCTCCTTCTCCTGAATAATTTGCTACCTTCTCCTCTGTAATATACCATCACCTCCTCCGCAGTGATATACCAGCACCTCTTTCTCAATAATCGCCTACTCCACTGTACTTTACCACTTCTTCAATAATACCCCACCTCTTCCTCCTCATTATACCACCTCCTCCATAATAATTTACCACCTCCTCCTTAGTAATATACCACTTCCTCAGTAATAACCACCTTCTCCTCAATAATATACCACCAATCTCTGCACCCTAGTCCTGTACTAAAAAGGATTAGAAATGTACTGTACCTGATGTAAGCCAGAAAGCTGTAGGAGTGCTCCACGCGGTGCTCCTGGTGTCCCAACCCCAGATCTATTTCTTCCTGGAGTTGCGTGCTGAGGCCTTCCAGATCCATGTCTTCCCTCTTCAGGTCCCAGGTGAACCGACTCTCCAACCGCAGCAGCCTGGACAGCAGAGTCCTGTCGTCATCACTAGGAGAGAGACAGACAGACAGACAGAGAGAGAGAGAGAGAGAGAGAGAGAGATACAAAGAGAGAGAGAGAGAGAGAGAGAGAGAGAGAGAGAGAGGGAGAGAGGGAGAGAGGAAAGTAGTCCAATGTCCAGTTACTGACAAAAACATATACACAGATACAAGGATTTAGGATCTATTTAAGGTTTTGCTTAAATGTTGATCAACTTACTGCTTTCATTTACATTGATTGTTTTGTATACTTCATTTGTTCTAACTTCTTGTGGAAACATCCAAGAGAGATTCATAATGAGGAAGCTCATGCCCACTATCCTCACTGTGTATAATAACCGGTACACATATTTATCTCTGCATAGCACAACAGCAGCATTGGTTAGGGCAACTCACACCTGGCTGACTGAAACTGATTCCCAACCAACGATGGTGAGGGAGTTGTTGGCTGATGTCCAAGGCATTTGATCGAGTTGATCACGTAAAATTGATGCAACGCATATTGGACAGTGAACTGTGCCCCATCCTGACAGCCTTGTCACACAGCTACATCACAGGGAGGAGCCAAAGGGTGGATTGATGTGACATCTGGAGTGTGTAACAGTCGCAAATATGCCTACTATGCTTTTGGAACATTGTTTGGTGGCAGTAACAGATTAAGTCACTGGGTGGCGCTCCTTGTCCTTGTTTTTACTGAGACTGAGTTACAGCAACAGGTTGAGTACTACTCCCAGTCTTTCTCCAGATCCGTAACTTGTTCGTTGAGGGGAAAAGTCCAAAGAACGATGTTCAGGCGCCACTTGTAACGCGCTTGGTTGTGTCTTAGCTTACATTAGCTTTAGGGAAGGAGGCTGCTCCTGGACAGCATGACAGAGCCAGACGACGTCAGTATTAGGATTTTACACATGTACCACTTTATTCACCTATACTTGTCAACCATACAATGCCTGGTCTCTACGGCACTATAATCTCTCAACATACATGTAGATTGATATAGTTTAACACGTACCAAGTCGTTACTGAAGAGACAAACTACTCGTAAGGAGACAGACTGGGAGTAGTACTCAACCTGTGACTGTAACTCAGTCTCAGTAAAAACAAGGAGCGCCACCCACTGACTTAGTATAGTAGCATAGTAGGCATATTTGCGACTGTTACAAGTGCCACAAGGGGGTGTGGTTTCCCCTCATCTGTTTCTGCTCCACATGGCCACTCATGATACTGTGTTCAAGGAAACACTAGATGCTGGATATGTTAACGATATGGGCTGTCACGAGCGATCCCTCTAACCAACATCATGGAGGAGACAAAGAGTGGTGGCAAATGGTACACACAGCCCATGGATTGATTAGATGTGACATCTGGAGTGCCACAGGGGGGTGTGGTTTCCCCTCATCTCTTTCTGCTCCACATGGCCACTCGTGATATGCGGACGATATGGGCTGTTGCAACAGAGTTGTTATTACATGTATAATTACACTAAAGCTGTTATTTTAATTTGTATACCTGACAGTTTTCTTCTACCTCCACTTCTGCTGTCATATACGCTACAGTATATACAAGCCCCGCCTCCTGCACCCCTCCTCCTCCTAGCCCCCATAAACTTCCTGTCCCCCCCTTCACCTCTCCCCTTTTGCTGTGTTCCCCTATGGGAGAAGTGGGTCATTTTTCCTCCCGTATTATCACAATCCATCTTATAGTTTCTTATCATTCATATTTATATTTTTGTTATCACTACTGTCATAAAGTCTGGATGCACCTGTTAGTTTATAGACTGTCATTTATTGGCCCTTATAGTTATATAAAGTTATATTTAACAACGAAATCTGCTAGCTAAAAACTGTATGAGTTAAGCTAACATTCCCTTTTTTTTCTTCATTAATTTCATTTGTGTAGGAGCTGGAGTGACATATTCACTTGGAGGATTTGTTTTGTTTTATTTCATGTCAGGTATGTTTACTACGGAAGCCGAGAACGGCCGTGCTTGCAATTATTTTTTTAATGCTGTTATCTCGAGATCACAAGTTAATTATTTCGTTATCTCGAGATAACAATTTCTCGACGATTTCTCGAGATAACAGGTTAATTTATCTCGTTATCTCGAGAAAACAATTTCTCGACGATTTCTCGAGATAAAGAGATAATTTTTCACGAGAAAATGACTTTTGTTTTCTCGAGATCACGGGATAATTATGGAGAACTCGAAAATGAGTGTCTGGTTCATTTGATCACACCTGATTTCAGCCTTCAAGATCACTGTCATGACTGTCGGGGAGGATTCAGAACTGAACAGCAAGTCAAGGCATAAATGTGTAGTTTTGTTTGCTGCAGTTACTTGTTGTCAGTTGTCAAGACGCCATCTCTGCATGCTGGCATGGCACTCCTGATCTCTGATAAACATTGTAAGAGGAAATTACATTTTGTTTTCTCGTGATAACGGGTTGATTATCTTGTTATCTCGAGATAACAAAGCTCGTTTTAACGGCATTAAAAAAAATAATTGCAAGCACGGCCGTTCTCGGCTTCCATAGTTTACTGTGTTTTATTTTAAATATATATTTTTAGGTTTTGCAGTACCGCTGTATGTTTGAGTAGCGTCATACTGTAGTTTAAAGTGGATTCAGACAACTTTTCAACTTTCCCCCCGTTGTCCCCCTCTAGTGTTTCCAAGTGGTATTGTTGTTGTTTGTGCCGCTGTCGCAAAGACAACCGGATCTCTTTCTGTTAGAGTCTAGCTCTGTGCAACAGAACAAACCATCTGTCTGCTTATCAACTCCTTGATCAAAACACAATATAGTAACTTTCACCACTGCTCATTTTAGAAAGGCCACTGCAAGAAAACCTGTTCTTTGTTTAGATTATCAAACGGACAATGGATCATTTGTTTGTTTCTGGCTGTTAGCGTTCGCTAGCAGCCAAGCCAAACGCTTTTGTTCCTGGCTGGTCCTGGCTTCCTTGTAGCTCCTGGTTCGTTTTCTGGCTGCTAGCGGTAGCGTTAGCAACACAGCTAACGCTACCGATAGCTACCTGGGAAAACCTATCCTATTCCTCTTTTGGTTGCGCAATGGATGACGCACTTCCTTTGTGCGTTCCTTTGTTAGTCTCAGGCAACAAGCCATTCCACAACTTGGGGGCCGTCACCGCAGAAGCTCTGTCTCCTCTGGTCTGAAGTCTGGACTGTGGAACTGACAGCAAATCTTTTCCAGTGGATCTCAGTGAGTGTTGTTGTGGCGTTAAAAGTTCTGAGATATACGTTGGGACCAAGCCATGAATACATTTAAAAGTCAGTAATACAATTTTTAAATTTGGAGGATACATCCATGCACCAGGAGACTTAGAGGCTGGATGAATGGGCAGCAATGAACAACCTGCTGCTAAATGGAAAGAAACCTGTAGAGCTGTGGATATGCTTTGCTCAGGACCCACCACAACCACCTCCTCTGACACTGGGGGGACAAGAGGAACCTGCTGTGTCTACGACAAAGTACTTGGGCTATCACCTAGACTCAAAGCTCAGTGTGGATATTCATATTGAAAAGGCAGTTAAGAAAGAGACCTGGAGACTTCTTCACAGTCAGCTGACTCAGTTTATAGAACTGTCATAAGGCCATGCCTTGAATATGGCGCAGGACTCTTGGTGGGATAAACAAACAACAAGCTAAAAGTTGGAGAGAATAGCTGGTATCACAAGTACTCACAAGTACTATCCTCACATCAAAAGAGGAGGGGAGAGGCTGATGTGAATTTGATAAGGAGGAGCAGCAAACACAACATCCTGCATGACCTGCTGCCCGACCAGAGGCAACTGTCCTGCCAGAACAACCTGGAGTTCAATCTGAGCTACACTTATTTTTAGGAACCTTGTATGTACATGTACATTTTAAAAACTTTATTCTGCTGATCTTTTAACCCTCCTGTTGTGTTTGTTTCATGTTCATTAATTCTGTGTTCCCGGTCCAAAATGACCGCCCCATTATAGCTGATTATAAATCCACAATAATACATATATTATCACCTAATGTTGTGTTAGATCTTTTTTATCAACTTAAGTTCTTGTGAACATTACAAGTTTTGAACTTCTATTTGCTCTATTTGCTCTTTTTGACTACTTTGTGTCAAAGTTTAACAGGGCATTTGTTTTGAAACCATTTCAAATTTTTAAATAGTGGCACAAAATAACATCTGTTGTGTTCCCGGTCAAAACTGACCAGTATGATTTTATTAGTAAAGAAAGGACAGAGGCCCAAAACTACACATGAAAACTTAACTGCATCTTCACTGTCAGTTTTCCTGTCATGATCAAAGATAAGATCAAGAGCCTCACATACAGTATATTGTTTGGTCATTGTGCTGCCACAGAGTGAATTGTGAGCAAGGCCTCAAAAAAGCTTTAGAGAGAGCTGTGAGAAAAGTTCTATATATGTTATTGAAACAATGTTGCGATTGTTTGTGAGAATGCCAACAGGTGTGGTTCCCGTAGGGGAAAGATTTTATTGGGGAAAGGTTCCTGTGGGGGTTGCCATGGAAGCCAAGAAGGGGAGTGAAACAAAGCCCTCGCTAACAAAGCCCTGCTGGTCAGTGACCTAATTAAAGAACATAGTATTGATATAATGGGATTATGTGAAACCTGGCTAAAGCCAAATGACGTTCTTCCATTAAATGAAGCTTCCCCCTCTAATTTTACCAATTTGCATGTCGCTCGGACATCTAAGAAAGGTGGGGGCGTTGGCCTAATCTTCAATTCGAGTCTGAACCTTTCACCAGATCTAAGTAATAAACTCTCATCTTGTGAGATGCTCACTATGCGCCCTTCCATTCCAGTTAGCATGGGCCTTAACCACTCTGGTATTCTGCCTTTCTACCTAATCATCCTTTATCGCCCTCCTGGGCCCTATTCATCTTTTTTAGAAGAATTTTCCAATTTCCTCTCTGACCTTGTAATTCGTACAGATGACATCCTAATTAAAGGTGATTTCAATATTCATCTAAATTGTAAAACTAATCCACTTAGCAAAGCTTTTTCGTCCCTAATTGATACTTTTGGCTTTACTCAGTTGGTTCATGAACAGACCCATTCTAACGGCAATACTACTTGATCTGGTCCTCGCTCGTGGTATTAACGTTTCAGACTTAGTAGTTTTGCCGTATCCACCGGCACTATCAGATCATTATCTCATTAAATTTAAAATTGATCTGCCCTGTCGGCATTCAAATCCAGTTGATACCTACAGCATCCGCCGCATTGATACTTCCGCAACGACAAAACTCCCTAATCTCCTACCTAAAAATCTTGCCTCTCTCCCGGAACAAATTGGCTCCCTCGACGAGTTCACGGATAACTTTAACTCTATTCTACTTGACTCGCTTGACTCTGTTGCGCCCCGACTCATAAAGACCCGCCATCTAAAGAAACCGTCGCCTTGGTTTACTGACAAAACCCGTGCACAAAAACAGGCGCGTAGAAAGCTGGAACGCAAATGGCGCTCATCCAAACTTGAGGTCTTTCGGCTAGCTTGGAGCGATAGCCTAATGATTTACAAGCGTACGCTCTCCGCTGCTAGGGCCTCCTACTTCTCAGATCTTATTAACACTAATAAAGATAACCCAAAGTTTTTATTTGACACGGTATCAAAGCTTGCGAGCTCTCCATTTTCTGCAAATGATTTTCTTAATTTCTTCAATCACAAAATTGACTGTATTAGAGATGAGATTAGCAATTCTTTACCCACCGAGGGCGTTGATCCCTCTCCTAATCGTGCTTTAGGTGCATTAGAGACCACGTACTCTCGCAATTTGAGACTGTTTCCTTAGACACCTTATCTAAATTAGTACTTTCCTCTAAATCCACAACCAGCTTATCTGACCTTCTTCCCGCTAAATTGATTAAGGATCTTCTTCCAATATTAGGCCCTTCCCTACTCAACATCATTAACACCTCTCTCTCCTCTGGCGTTGTGCCCTCGTCCTTCAAATCAGCCGTAATTAAATCTCTGCTGAAAAAACCTAACCTTGATCCCGATGTTCTTAATAACTGTAGACCGATCTCCAATCTCCCCTTCCTCTCGAAAGTCTTGGAAAGAATAGTTTCTGCCCAACTAACCGACTACCTCTAGTGTAATAGTCTTTTCGAACAATTTCAATCTGGCTTTAGGTCTCTCCATAGCACTGAGACTGCTCTCACTAAAGTGGTAAATGACCTACTCCTCGCCTCAGATTCCGACTCTTCTTCTGTTCTTATCTTACTTGATTTGAGTGCGGCATTCGATACAGTCGATCATAATATTCTCTTAAACTGCCTAGCGAGCTACGTGGGCATCCGCGACTCTGCACTTTCCTGGCTAAATTCCTACCTATCTGATAGAACGCATTGTGTCTCACATAAAAATACTATATCTGATTACTCTAAAGTTAACTTTGGCGTACCGCAGGGCTCTGTGCTGGGGCCTCTGCTTTTCTCCCTTTACATGCTATCTCTTGGTGACATTTTCCGCAGCTACGGTATTAAATTTAATTGTTACACGGACGATACTCAAATTTACATACCAATTAGACCTGACGACCGTTCACAACTTACAAACCTAGAACTATGCCTAATCGCTGTAACAAATTGGATGTCAGAAAACTTCTTGCGACTAAATGCCAACAAAACTGAGATGCTAGTTGTTGGCCCAAAAACCCAACTGCCTCTTGTTGCAGACCTCACTCTTAGCTTTGGGGACTGCTTAATTACCCAGAGTCCCACAGTTAAAAACCTTGGTGTTACTTTCGACTCGGCTGTCTCATTCGATGCTCACATTAAGGAAATCACTAAGATAGCATTTTTCCACCTTCGCAATATCTCGAATAACGACGGATGCTGAAACTTTAATACACGCTTTTGTGTCATCAAGACTCGATTATTGTAATGTCTTACTCTCTGGCCGACCGAACTGCAGCATTAAAAAACTACAACTTGTGCAAAATGCTGCCGCCAGAATACTAACCAGAACTAGAAAATTTGACATTACTCCAATCCTAACCTCCCTTCATTGCCTCCCAATTCAAGTCAGATCTGACTTTAAGGTGCTTCTGTTAGCTTATAAATCGTTACATGGGCTTGCACCATCATATCTATCCAACCTCATCATCCCTTATATTCCCCCTCATGCCCTCTGATCGCAGTATGCTGGCTACCTGACTGTCCCTAGAATCAAGAAAAAATCAGCAGGCAGTAGAGCGTTCTCCTACCAAGCTCCTGTCTCTGGAACCAGCTACCTCTTACGGTTAGGGAAGCTAAATCTGTCGAAATCTTCAAATC
Organism: Centroberyx affinis; assembly: GCF_046629955.1. Taxonomy (NCBI): domain Eukaryota; kingdom Metazoa; phylum Chordata; class Actinopteri; order Beryciformes; family Berycidae; genus Centroberyx; species Centroberyx affinis. The sequence goes on along the minus strand of NW_027282478.1, from coordinate 20,350 downwards.
TAGACTCAAAACCTATTTATTTTCGCAATCATACGACCTACCTTAGCACCGTTGGCTTGGGCTTGACACAGTCTGTTCTCTTACCCTAGCCGAGACAGTATTTATATAGAAATTTGCCGTTGGGAACATACTGTATTTCCTCTAATATTGGCCCGGGCCTTTATTTATCTCAACTGCAGAGGGTACCAGGCCTTTATTGGAAGCAGGCTTATATAGAGACAGGCCTTTATTTCTAATTCCCTCTGTTTGATAAGTATATTTGCTCATATTTTAGAACGAAGCCTCCTTGTTTTCTGATCTGCTTCTGATGGGGTTCATTAGGTAGCCGTTTTTTTGTTACTGCGACGCATTACGATAATTACGGTAATCGACGACGGCACGCTCCAGAGACTTCCGCCAGGAGTTTACCGGTGTCCACCGTTTTTTTTAGCTGCGACCAGCAGCTCTAGAGCTCGCTCTGTCGGTCGGTCTGTTGGTTGGTTGGTTGGTCCACAAAAATTTTCCCACCCTTTTTGGCGGCCTATAGCCGCACAGTACGTGGTCGGAGCTATGGCGAATTCACGCTTGTTTCCTTTGTTTTTTTCCCCGGCCTGTATTTGGAGCCGGCCTTTATTTTTTGTTTTGCTTCTGTCATTATTGTTGCCCATGACCCAAATAGGGATGCCCCCCGGGTGGGGCATCCCTATTTGCCTCAGCCTGCCCAAGGTTTCTTCCAAGTTTTCCTACCAAGGTTTTTCTTGGGAGTTTTTCCTTGTGTGCATTTAGGGTCTGAGGCTGGGGTGCCGGGTAGGTTAGGCTGTAGAATAGGTAGATTGTTTTGTCTTGCTAAATCTGCTCTTGCCTACCTGTGTTTTTTTTTTTTGTTTTTTTTTTGTTTGCTATGTTTGTCTTACATAACTTTTTTCACCATTGATTGTGTTTAGTTAGACCTAGCTAGACACACTCTCTGTAAAGTCCTCTGAGACGTGCTTGTGACAAAGGGCTATATAAATAAACTTGACTTGACTTGAGTGAGGTGTGTGTGTGTGTGTGTGTGTGTGTGTGTGCGTGCGCTCAAACACACATGCATGTGGGGGTCTGGGAGAGGAAGTGTGTCCATCTGATGAATGGGCATGTGCCTGAACTCAATTTTAGAAACTATTCGTAGTCTCACGCATTCATTTCTAATGACCGGTCATTTTCAACCGGGAACACCACAGGTGTACAAAAGTTAAATAAAATTATAAAAATATTATAAAATTTTATGAAAATTATCAAAATTGATTTTGTGTGTTCAGATGCCCTGTGTGGACAAAGTCATGGAACCTTATGACAATCAGATTAAATGAACGACATTTTTCAGAGAGAAAACTTGTAAATCGGTCCAATTCGACCGGAACACAACAGGAGGGTTAATAACGTTTAATCTTTATGTTCTTATACTTTGTCTTGTCCACATGTCCAAATATGCTCTTTTATGGATTCAGTGTTTTCATGTAAAAATCTGCTCTGTTTCAGTAGCATATACTTAACTGCACGTGTGAATTAATAAAGTCAGTCAAAAACCTATATAATATTCCTGTAGTGACCTATAGTGTGTCTATGGTACTCAATAGTGAGTCTGTAGTGACCTTATAGTCACTACACGATATAATGCTATTCCTATTGTATCACTATAATATTACTATCATATGATATTCGTATAATAGGGACTGATAGGAATATTTTACTTTTGCTGGGATGTTTGTATAGAATCCTTCTAAAATGGATCATGGGATTGCTGTAGTTTGTTTTCCTATCAGCTGTCAAACAGAAGCAAACTCACCTCATTTTGAATTCTTCACCGTTCAGGATCCGACCTGTGAGCTGGAAAATAAAAGACTGACTCAAAAAACTTCTGATGCGCAGCGGAGAGAAGCGAGAGCAACAAGAAAGTCCAACAGCACAGTCACTATGATGATGATGATGATGATGATGATGATGATGAAACCGAAAGTGAAGTGTTGTATTTCTTCATAAATCGTGAAGAGTTTTGGTGCAGGTCCCGTGGATGAGTGATCACAACTGAAATGTTTGATGAACGCGACATAAGCTTTCAGTTTGTATTATTTTATGCGGAAATGTAGCTACACACATTTATGAACGCATCAGATAAGGGACAAAACGTGTTTTAGATTTTCATTTTTTCTAATATTGCCTACTAGCCGACATCAGCTATGCGGTCATAAAGGAACAGGGTGTTTTTTATTATAATTTGTTTTCTAAAAATAAGCATTTTTTACTTCATAACTTGATTTGTGTCAACTCCATCAGACAATAAAAAGCATGATATTTTAATATCGTCAGTCCTACAAGGGGTGGATGGGTTTCTGTACACAGACGAGGTTTGTGAGGTCCTGCTGCCATCATAACATGCAGAAGTGGAAAAGGGGATCTAGCCCAACTGACCAAGCTATTTACTGATTTATTCAGGATTATAGAAAATCTCACGGTGTTGACGGAAACTGAGATCGACACAACTTTGCTAAGCAGATCTTTAGGGGAAAAAATGTTTAATGTTCACTTTACGTATTTTTATATAGCATTAATGATTTCCTTTCAGATTCTATTTAAATTTAAAAACAAAACAAACAAACAAATAAAAAACCCACTGTTCTGGGCAGTTTGTCATTATGACCTCTTGCTGAGGACAAGTTGATTTCCATTGAATTCCGAGCACAGAGCTTACAGGTAAACACATTCAATTGAAATTATTAAAATATATATCGAAACAATGTTATGAGTATACACAGTTCCTTTAGATGTAACTTTCTAAGTAAATTTATCCTGCTGAATTTGTCAATTTTAACATAAAGAACACTTTTCTCTGTAGGATGTTTTGTCCCGACTCTCAAGAATCAGATAAATGAGTCCCGGTGTGTTTTGAACTTCAGTATAGGCCTATGATCTCTCTACGAACTAGTAATCCTTTAAAATACCTGTACATTTACATTAATTCACCCCTTATTTCATGCAAAATCCCCTTAAAATTAATGAAGAGAGTTATTAATGGAGGAGATCTCATCAAAACCTCCTTAAACTCCCCTTAATGTTTGACTGCTTACTTTCTAATTTAATGTAAAATTCAGGCAGACTGGAACTTTCCATTAATAACTCATTAATAACCTGTAAACCTGCACATAAGGCATGAAAAAACCCTTAATTACTAGAGTCTTGACAAATCAACCCATGAATAAATCCCTTATAAACCCATGATACTAACCTTACTTTATTAAAGCTGTCATTTTTAATGAATTAATGTTTATGTAATGGAGAAAGTAAGGACATTTCAGGGATAAAATGAGGGGGTTTGGTTTCATAGTTTCTGCTGACCTCTATTGATTGATACAAGTGGTGTTGTGATACAGGTGGTGACCATGTGTCCATCAGTGGCTTATTTGCTATACTGTCTCTTAGACAGCTGACCCATACAGCAGCATGTTGACCTGCACTGTGCATCTGACACAGGATGAAACTGAAACCAGTGATAAGGCTACATGGAACACTGTAGTACTGTACTGAGGCAATCTCAGTATTTGCTTATCATTTTCTATGTCGGCTTTATTCATTCAATAGTTGTGTAATCTAATAGGCCGATCTAAAGTAGTGTGTCTATCAGTATCTTCTATCTATCAGTATGTTTGTGGTTGGGATTCTGTACAAAGACGAAGAAAAAAGTATAGGTAATACACAAAAAAAATTACAATCTTTAGACTGCATTTATTCTAAGGCTTGTGACTGAGAAGCATAGGAGATGCATTTAATTTTAAGGCATTTTAATGGTTTGAGTATTTTATGTCATTTCTGCGTTACAGGACAGAGCACAGCAGAGTGAGACGGGAAAGAGAAAGGAGACGACATGAGACAAAGGTCTCAGGCAGGATCCAGCTGACACACCAGGACGTCCCGAGACACACAAACTCTAATTCTGTTGCACATTAATGAGGTCTAACTAATATTACACAACAGCATAAAGCAAATAAAGTAAACAGTCTATATGTCAGGTTCACATCCAGGGTGAATGTAGAGTCAGATATAAAAGTAAAGAACAGTAAAGTCATACGCCGAGTCTCTCATAGCTGTTAATGTTCGCTGTTCTTGCTCCAGCAGTACTTTAATCTTAGATTATTAATTCTGATTATGATCTATAATTACCTCTTGTAGTGCATCAGTGTAATAGTAAATTATCATATCGACAACCTAAAGATTAAAAAAGTCATTAGTAGACAGTGTATCCATCATCACTGTGGAGTGCAGACACTCATCATTGACTTCCTTCACTTCCCTGGAACAGCAACAGTAAACATGTGAATGACATGTGAACTGAAACTGCCTGGAACCAAGACAGACTTTGGAAAATGCAATAACTTAAAGAGCAACTTGCAGGTGATTTTATTTACGAAATGTATACTTAACCTTGTCTGAAAATGACCATTTGAAAAGTTAATGCAGGATTTAATATGTTTTACAAGACATAAGGGCACAAAATCAGAGGAAAAAGTGGCCAAAAAAAAGTGGCAGATTTTTTTTTAACTTATTTTAAGAAAATTAGGATTTTAGGACTCAATATTAATAAATAGAGGGAATCTCAGGTCACTACAGCTCCATGCGCAGCTCAAACACAGCAGACAGGTACTCGTCCTTGTCCGGGTCACAGGCCAGAGCTTTCTCATAGTACTCCACAGCCCTCCTCCGGTCCCCCTCGGCCCTGTAGACCAGACCCAGCAGGCCCAGAGCCTCGTCGTCGTCGGCGTCTTTCGAGACTCGGCGCTCTGCGATCTGCTTCAGCTTCTGGAGGAGAGAGGAGGCACAATATCTGATGGTTAATTCCTGTTTATTGAAGATTGTTAGATGAGATTATATTGTATTAGATTCGATTTTATTGGATTAGATTCAATTATTCTAGAGTACATTCAATTAGACTATATTAGATTAGAATAGATTAGATGATATTAGAATACACTGGATAAGACTAGATCAGATTGAATTAGATTATACTATATTATATTTGGCTAGATTAGACCAGATTAGATTAGATTAGATTTGATGAGACTTTATTATTGTTATCTGCGCCAAATTAGATCGTGTATCGTTATGCACCGCTATATACTGTGAGCACATGAGTACAGTAGGTCTAATTTATGATCCAGACTGTCCTCCCCGAAAAAACGACCCCATAGGTCGTTTTTACAAGCAGTTTATTACAACCTATAGTTATGTTTTAAAGTTAAGTGACCTCTAGTGGTCGTGTAAATAATGACAATGTGCTCGTTGGTCTGCGTCCACGTCACCTGAGTCAAGTTTCTCTGTCAGGTTTCTCTCTCAACACTGAAACAGCACGGTGGAAAGTCAGGGTGTTGTGGTCTGGATGGTGGATGGGCGATACGTTTGTCTTCAATGTCGGTGACCGGGGTCCCAGCGTTTCCAAAGGACAAAAAACCGTGAGTCACATTTTAATTTTTTTTTATTTAACCATGACCAAACCATTTTCCTAACCTTAACCAAGTTGTTTTAGTTGCCTAACCATAACCATAACCCAAGGTGTTTTATTTGCCTAAACTTTACCATAACCTTAACCAAACTCGTTTTACTTGCCTAAATTTAACCATGAACCAGCCTTTGGAACGTAATTCAATTTGTGGTGGAGGAACGTTTTCAAATTCGTCGAGGTCGAGTTCATTTCACGTATTTTAGTGAGATCATGTTGGAAACGCTCCTGTGGGTCGTATCAGAGGAGAGGAACAAACCACCTGTGAGGTCATATGGGTTGGAGGACTTGTTGTTATGATCCCATATGAGCATTATTCTTATTTCCACATTACTGTATGATTTAGTGACATTATGTAAACCTGTTTACTCGCGCTACAATAAAAATCCAGCTTGTAGAAAAAAGGATGAAGATGAACTTGTTAAGGTGAAGTTGTTCCAGACAGGACGTCGAATTGGTAAAATGGTCTTTAAACATATTTTCTATCGGAAATAAAGTTTACTATTATTATTAGTGAATTGAAGAGTGCCTCCCTCTTGCTTCCCCTCTGTCTCTCTCTCTCTCTCTCTCTCTCTCCTCTCTGCTCTCCCGGTCTCTGTGGTGCTGAAAGGACACACAGCGGCTGCTTCTCAGTCCCAGACATAAAGATCTTGTTCTCCCGCCTTGCTAAGTCGCTTCCACAACATAAGGAGCTCGTTTCCAAGCATTAGTACATCGTGGCCACGACATAGAGCTTGTTCCCACGAGTTAAAATCAAACAAAACTAGAAATAACCGGCTCGCGGTTGTGTGCCTCCACCAATAAACTATAAGGACAGTCTTTATTTATTGAACATATATAATTAATGTGATTATTAGGTCAACTTAAAGGATTTTGGTGTCTGCAAAAGTAAGTGACAGCACTTCCACCGTTTTTGTAGAATGACCCAAGATCGTTTTCTCAGCTACAGTGGTAAACAAAACATTATGATGTCACAGTGAAGTTGACCTTTGAACTTTTGGATATAAAATGTCATCACTTCATCATTTTATCCTATTAGACATTTTGTCATAATTACCGTATGAATTCTTGAGCCAAAAACATCTTTTGTGAGGTCACAGTGACCTTGACCTTTGAGCTTTGACCACCAAATTCTACTCAGTTCATCCTTGAGTCCAAGTGGACGTTTGTGTTAAATTTGAAGAAATTCCCTCAAGGCGTTCCTGAGATATTAGTAGAGGAACTAAGGCCCCTAAAAGTTGAGATACCCCTACCCTATCATTATTTCCAGAGATACATGTGATAAAGCAGATTCTGTCCCTTTTAGGAGAAGCCTAAATTTTCACTATTTTCGGTTTTGGGGAGGATCCAAACATCAACCAAATAAACTAATTTTGCAGTAAAATATTTTTATACAACCATCCATTTCAAAAATAGACGTATTAAAGTTATGAAAAAAGGGGTATGTCAAAAACTAAAGCCTTTTTTTGGAGATTTGTTCCTCTACTATATCCAGTTCATGAGAATGAGACGGACGGATGGAGGCATAGAAACAACACCTCCATTTCACCAATTCACCATTTCACCATTTCTAGTGCCTGATGCTTACTGTAGCACATCGCTTCCCCTCCGACGCCTCCGGGGTTAACAGCAGACCCTGGTGAGGAGAACAGCAGAGTGAAGTAAAGGGATAACTCAACAATTATGTTCCTGTCAGTCACTTGGCAACATTTTGGAAAATGCTTATTAGCTTACTATTGCATTACGTTCGTGGAATTATTTTTCTTAGGCAAAATAAATCGCACTTTTGAGGGGCTGAACGTGAAAAGTTACGAAACTTTGCCCACGTGTCAGAAGTGGTGAGAAATTATATATTTTATGGGTCTTGCTCATGGGTGTGGCAAAACGGCTCGATAGCGCCCCCTACAAAATGTCAACAGAGTCTCCCTCGCCCTACGTTTGTCCTAGACGTACGAAACTTGGTAGGCACGTGTATCATGTCCAGACTTAAAGAAAAGTCTCTGGTACCATGCGCCTAAAACCAACAGGAAGTCGGCCATTTTGAATTGATTGTGACATTTTTGGGCGTTTTTGTGCGATTGCAGGGGTCGTACTTGAACAAACTCCTCCTAGGCGGCTCATCGGATCCACGTCAAACTTGGTCAGCGTGTATAAAAGACCTGGACGATGCAAAGTTGTGCGAACTGTGAGTTTTCGTCACACGGCGTGGGCGTGGCGTGGCGTCGAACGTCCTTGTTTCGCCACGAAACAGGAAGTGGCTTGTAACTGGCCTGTACATGGTCACATCTGGACCAAACTTAACACGTTGGATGAGATTCCCGGCCTGAACACATCTACGTGCTGAGATTCAGTTATAGTCATAGCGCCACCTACTGGCGACAGGAAATTACATGTTTTAAACTTTGCCGTGCTTCTCCCAGCGGGTTAACCAGATCCACCTCAAATGTGGTCAGAAAAGCCGGAGGACCTTGATGACGCTCTGTGCTGAAGATCAGGAGCTTTTGTCGTGGAACGGAATTTCGATGTTTCACCGTGAAACAGGAAGCTGCTTTAACTTGAGTTTACATCGTCCGATCTGCACCAGATTTCACATGCTGGACCAGAGTCCAGGCCTGAGGACATCTACAGGCCAATTAGGAGTCATAGGCATTGCGCCACCTACTGGTGACACAAAACAGGAAGTGGGTTGTAAAGCGACTGTACATGGTCAAATCTGGCCCAAACATCACACGTTTGACTAGAGTCCCGGCCTGAACACATCTACATGCCAATATTCGGTTATAGTCATAGCGCCACCTACTGGTGACAGGAAGTTGTGTGAACTTGAGCGTACATTGTCCGATCTGCACCAGATTTCACATGCTGGACCAGAGTCCAGGCCTGAGGACATCTACAGGCCAATTAGGAGTCACAGTCATTGCGCCACCTACTGGTAACGGGAAGTAAGCCTTGCGTAACAATCATCATTGGATTTACATGAATTTTTCATGGTGTGGGCCACGTCGACCGGTCGGTGTCCGGTAACGACGCCCCGACTGCAGCACAGAGACGAGGGCCCGCTCATCACTGCTTGCAGTTTTAATTCGTATTATTTTGTGTCTTATGCTTTGTTTTGTTTCCTTGTGTTCTATGTTGCTGCATACTGTATTGCTTCTTTTTGTTTTGTGATTGATCGTTAATCAGTTAGGAAGACTCGCTCTCTGTAAAGTCCTTGGAGACAGGCTGTGATGAAGGGCGACTCGTGTATTACCAAACGTGCACACACACACACACACACACACACACACACACACACACACACACACACACACACACACACACCGAGCCTACCTTGGTGTAGTGTTTGATGGCCAGGTCTTCCTTCTTGGTGTGGTACTGGTGGAACTGACCGTAGTAGAAATGGACAAACGGACGATTGCTTTCATCCTTCTCTGATGACATCTCCAAGGCCTGGAACATCTCCTCAGCTCTGGAGAGAAACAGAGAGGATGGAAGACGTATGGACGGATGTTTTAACAATAAACACGCTGAAAGACAGGCAGTCATCGGTGCTCTGAAACCCCTGGCTAAAGGAGAGGACCAGAAAGACAAACTTATAGACAGACAGACAGATAGAGGGACAGACAGACACACAGACAGACAGACAGAGAAAGAGACAGAGAGAGAGAGAGACAGACAGACAGACAGAGAGAGGGACAGACAGACAGACAGACAGAGAAAGAGACAGAGAGAGAGAGAGACAGACAGACAGACAGAGAGAGGGACAGACAGACAGACAGACAGAGAGAGAGACAGAGAGAGAGAGACAGACAGACAGACAGACAGACAGGTACCTGCTCATATCCTTGTCCTCTGCATACAGCAGTGCCAGTTCACCCATGGCGATGACAAAGGAAGGCTTTAACCTGACAGCTTCCTCCAGGTGATGAATAGCCAGACGCCTCCACCGCTGCATCTCTAGGATAGTATAGTATAATATAGTACAGTATAGTATAGCACAGTATAGTACAGTACAGTATAGTATAGTATAGTATAGTATAGTGTAGTGTAGCTGGAGACCAGTGTTTGTTGACATGTTTGTTCAGTCTATGGTCTGTGTGAGTTTGTGTGTGTGTGTGTGTGTGTGTGTGTGTTTGTGTGTGTGTGTGTTTGTGTGTGTACCTTTTTTGTTGTAGGGCTTTATGTTGACCAGAGCGATCTTCTTGGTCTTATAGCAGAGAGCCAGCTGATGGTGGATGAAGGCCGACTGGCTGCTCCTCTGCAGCGCTCGCTTCAGCAGATCAATAGACCGATCCACCTGATCCTGGAACAGTGACACGCTTATTCTTTCATAAACATGTTAAAGGATCATTTCTACATTCTTCTCAAGTGATAATCAGATTTTGTTCCATCCATGCATCCATTTTCTAGCCACTTATATGGTCAGGGTGGAAACAATGCAGCATCGCAACCCAGACATCCTTTTGCCCAGCAACCCTAGGTGCTCCTAGGCATGCTGGGAGTTGTAGTCCCTTCAGCATGTCCTAGGTCTGTCCCGGGGGCTCCTCCCAGGCAGCCGTGCCCAATACACCTCCAAAGGGAGGTGGGGTGGCATCCTTACAAGGAGCCTGAACCTCCTCAACTGGCTCCTCTCACTGTGGAGATCCTCCCTGAATGTTGAGTTCCTCACCCTATCCCCCCAAGGAGAAACCTCATTTCACCCCGAGGAGAAGTCTCATTTCACCCCAAGGAGAAACCTCATTTCACCCCGAGGAGAAGTCTCATTTCACCCCGAGGAGAAACCTCATTTCACCCCGAGGAGAAGTCTCATTTCACCCCGAGGAGAAACTTCATTTCACCCCAAGGAGAAACCTCATTTCACCCCGAGGAGAAGTCTCATTTCACCCCGAGGAGAAACCTCATTTCACCCCAAGGAGAAACCTCATTTCACCCCGAGGAGAAGTCTCATTTCACCACGAGGAGAAATCTCATTTCACCCCGAGGAGAAACCTCATTTCACCCCGAGGAGAAGTCTCATTTCACCCCGAGGAGAAACCTCATTTCACCCCGAGGAGAAGTCTCATTTCACCCCGAGGAGAAACCTCATTTCACCCCAAGGAGAAGTCTCATTTCACCCCAAGGAGAAACCTCATTTCACCCCGAGGAGAAGTCTCATTTCACCCCAAGGAGAAACCTCATTTCACCCCGAGGAGAAGTCTCATTTCACCCCGAGGAGAAACCTCATTTCACCACGAGGAGAAACCTCATTTCACCCCGAGGAGAAGTCTCATTTCACCACGAGGAGAAGTCTCATTTCACCCCAAGGAGAAACCTCATTTCACCCCGAGGAGAAGTCTCATTTCACCCCGAGGAGAAACCTCATTTCACCCCAAGGAGAAGTCTCATTTCACCCCGAGGAGAAACCTCATTTCACCCCAAGGAGAAACCTCATTTCACCCCGAGGAGAAGTCTCATTTCACCCCGAGGAGAAACCTCATTTCACCCCGAGGAGAAGTCTCATTTCACCCCGAGGAGAAACCTCATTTCATTTTGTTGTAGGGCTTTATGTTGACCAGAGCGATCTTCTTGGTCTTATAGCAGAGAGCCAGCTGATGGTGGATGAAGGCCGACTGGCTGCTCCTCTGCAGCGCTCGCTTCAGCAGATCAATAGACCGATCCACCTGATCCTGGAACAGTGACACGCTTATTCTTTCATAAACATGTTAAAGGATCATTTCTACATTCTTCTCAAGTGATAATCAGATTTTGTTCCATCCATGCATCCATTTTCTAGCCACTTATATGGTCAGGGTGGAAACAATGCAGCATCGCAACCCAGACATCCTTTTGCCCAGCAACCCTAGGTGCTCCTAGGCATGCTGGGAGTTGTAGTCCCTTCAGCATGTCCTAGGTCTGTCCCGGGGGCTCCTCCCAGGCAGCCGTGCCCAATACACCTCCAAAGGGAGGTGGGGTGGCATCCTTACAAGGAGCCTGAACCTCCTCAACTGGCTCCTCTCACTGTGGAGATCCTCCCTGAATGTTGAGTTCCTCACCCTATCCCCCCAAGGAGAAACCTCATTTCACCCCGAGGAGAAGTCTCATTTCACCCCAAGGAGAAACCTCATTTCACCCCGAGGAGAAGTCTCATTTCACCCCGAGGAGAAACCTCATTTCACCCCGAGGAGAAGTCTCATTTCACCCCGAGGAGAAACTTCATTTCACCCCAAGGAGAAACCTCATTTCACCCCGAGGAGAAGTCTCATTTCACCCCGAGGAGAAACCTCATTTCACCCCAAGGAGAAACCTCATTTCACCCCGAGGAGAAGTCTCATTTCACCACGAGGAGAAATCTCATTTCACCCCGAGGAGAAACCTCATTTCACCCCGAGGAGAAGTCTCATTTCACCCCGAGGAGAAACCTCATTTCACCCCGAGGAGAAGTCTCATTTCACCCCGAGGAGAAACCTCATTTCACCCCAAGGAGAAGTCTCATTTCACCCCAAGGAGAAACCTCATTTCACCCCGAGGAGAAGTCTCATTTCACCCCAAGGAGAAACCTCATTTCACCCCGAGGAGAAGTCTCATTTCACCCCGAGGAGAAACCTCATTTCACCACGAGGAGAAACCTCATTTCACCCCGAGGAGAAGTCTCATTTCACCACGAGGAGAAGTCTCATTTCACCCCAAGGAGAAACCTCATTTCACCCCGAGGAGAAACCTCATTTCACCCCAAGGAGAAGTCTCATTTCACCCCAAGGAGAAACCTCATTTCACCACGAGGAGAAGTCTCATTTCACCCCAAGGAGAAACCTCATTTCACCCCGAGGAGAAACCTCATTTCACCCCGAGGAGAAGTCTCATTTCACCACGAGGAGAAGTCTCATTTCACCCCGAGGAGAAGTCTCATTTCACCCCGAGGAGAAACCTAATTTCACCCCAAGGAGAAACCTCATGTCACCCCGAGGAGAAACCTCATGTCACCCTGAGAAGAAACCTCACGTCACCCCAAGGAGAAACCTCATGTCACCCTGAGGAGAAACCTCATTTCACCCCGAGGAGAAACCTCATGTCACCCTGAGGAGAAACCTCATGTCACCCCGAGGAGAAACCTCATGTCACCCTGAGGAGAAACAAATGGCTCATGGCCGTGGCACCCCATGCTCCCACAGCGCCTCCCACTGGACACGTCAGGAAACACAGTCATAAGAAAATGACATATTTTAGTAAAATTCATTGGTCATAAACTATGATGTGTAATATGATGGTGGATATCCTGCTATCCTTTACTAAATATCATGATTTATTTTAATTTGAATGTGTTTTACTTTTACTTGTTACTGATTTAGTCATAGAAAGCGTCACCGTATCCCCTTTTCATTTCTTTAAAATGGGATGAGTGGTGTCTCAGATATCTCTCAGATAACTATGAAATCATCAACTACATAACTAGTCAGACAGTTGGAGGCTACCTGTTGGCGGAGGTATTTGGCTGCATAGCGGGTGACATGAGGGCAGTCAGGACCGATCTCCAGCGCTCTCTCCATCAAAGATTCAGCCTCTTCATGTTTCTGGTAGAAGGAGAGCTTCAGAGCCAGCAGGGCCAGCATGACGCCGTCGGCAGGGTTGATCTCTGAGGCTCGGCGAAGCTGCTTGACGACCGGACAATCCTCAGCTTTCAGAGATGTTTCTTTCTCCCACTGCAAATCACACTCCAGTCAGCTTTCTGTGGAGAATCCCTGGACTACACATCTACACTTCAACTTCCCCGTCAGAGAAAATCTTTTTTTTTTTAAATTCAAACTGACCAAATCCTAAGCATTACATTTACATTTGATTGACTGACTGATTAATCAAGTGACTGATCAATCTCTTTACTGAATCTACCAGTTTGGCGCAGTCAAGGGCCATAGCATAGCCAGCATTCCATTCACTGTCATCACATTTACTGATTGATTAACTGATTGATTGACTCATTGATCAATAGATTAATTGAATGTACCAGTTCAGTGTGGTAAGAAGCTATACTAGAGCCGCAACGATTAATCGATTAATCGATTAGTTGTCAACTATTAAACTAATCCCAACTATTTTGATAATAACCCTAACCCTAACCCGGTTTGAGTAATTTTTTAAGAAAAATAAGTCAAAATTCTCTGCTTCCAGCTTGTTAAATGTGAATATTTTCTGGTTTCTTTCCTCCTCTATGACAGTAAACTGAATATCTTTGGGTTGTGGACAAAACAAGACATTTGAGGACGTCATCTTGGGCTTTGGGAAACACTGATCCACATTTTTCACCATTTTCTCACATTTTATAGACCAAACAACTAATCCATTAATCAAGAAAATAATCAACAGATTAATCGACAGTGAAAATAATCGTTAGTTGCAGCCCTAAGCTATACCTTAGCCGACATTCCATTAGGAGTAGATTGGCTGATCGATTGAATGAATTGATTGAATGATCAATAAGTTAACTGAATGTACCGGTTCAGTGCGGTAGAGGGCGATAGCGTAGCCGGCGTTCCACTCGCTGTCGTCAGGCTGCAGCTCCAAGGCTTTGAGAAAACAGCTGATGGCTTTGGGATAGTAGAGCTTCGAGAACTTGAGGTACGTCCAGGCCTTCTCTCCATACACCTCTGGGTGGAGAACTGTAGAGCCGGTAGGGTACTTCTCCTGGAGAGAGAGGAGGACAAAGAGCACATTTAGATAAAGAGACACTAATTGTGTTCACACTGTGAGCAACTTGGTTGGTCTATTCTGACCAATTATGGCCCTGGGTCAGAGTGGTCCGATTGCAACTATGTAGGTCTGCAGCTACAGAGTTTTGAACATGCAAATCATGCATCTTTTGGTGCTTTGGTATTGCCTTTCATCAGTGGTGGAATGTAACTAAGTACATTTACTTAAAGAGTAACTGAACCCCAAACCCAGATCTGTGGTGAAGCCTGACGCCTAATGGTGAAAAGTAGGGTACTGCACTGCTCATCTGCTATTGGCTGGTCTTTGTGCCAGGTGATGTCACTGCCTGTTGTACTCTATGGAAGGTGACATCACCAGGAACAAACACCAGCCAATAGCAGATGGCCAGTGCAGTACCCTACTTTTCACCATTAGGTGTCAGGCTTCACCACAGATTTTGATGGGGTTTGGTTACTCTTTAAGTACTGTACTTAAGTACAATTTAGAGGTACTTGTACTTTACTTGAGTATTTCCATTTCATGCTACTTTATACTTCTACTCCACTACATTTCAGAGGGAAATATTTTACTTTTTATTCCACTACATTTATTTGACAGCTTTAGTTACTAGTTACTTTGTAGATTTAGATTATTAAACAGTAACCAAACCCCACCAAAATCTGTGGTGAAGCCTGACACCTAATGGTGAAAAGTAGGGTACTGCACTGCTCATCTGTTATTGGCTGGTCTATGGAAGGTGGCATCATCTGGCACAAACACTAGCCAATAGCAGATGAGTAGTGCAGTACCCTACTTTTCACCATTAGGGGTCACCACAGATTTGGATTTGGGGTTTAGTTACTCTTTAATACAAATTATAAATCAACTAATAAATTATGATATATTTTTATACGTTAAGCTACCCAGCAGTATATAAAGTAATTAAAATTAGCTCCACCTTTACCAGCTGCAACATTAAAGTGATGAACCCATTAATGCATCAATAATTATAGTCCAATAACATGATATATATGATTCTGAAATGGGCCATTCTGCATAATGAGTACTTTTACTTTTGCTACTTTAAGTATATTTTGATGCATGTAAGATTTTGAATGCAGGACTTTTACTTGTAACAAAGTATTTTTACACTGTGGTATAGCTACTTAAGTCAAAGATCTGAATACTTCTTCCACCACTGCCTTTCATAACATTATATCATTTTAACAAGTTAACATAGCTAGCACGCGCTAATTAGGTAGCATTAATCAAAAACAAACAGACAAAAACAATAAAATTACTTCAGAACTTCCCACTAATCCCAACGATGGAGGCAAATATTCCTTAAGCATTGATTCAAGCAAGATGTTTATTCCTGCAGACTTCATATAAGTTAACTCTGAATGGCTGGAATCAACTTCTCCTTCATTTTGATCTATTGTTCATTAAACAAAATCACATCAGTAGGGAAAGAAGATCTGATAGCCATGAAAAAGCCATGAAAAGTTCAGCTGTGGCAAGAAGCTTGTTGAGCGTCCACACATCGGCAGAGTTTCCCTGGTCGCTCAGCTGTGAAGGGAAGTTAAACTCTCTATTGAAACCAATAACAACAAAATTCTCTTAAAGAACATTTAGACCATAAAACATTGAAACTCTGCCGCAGTGTATGTGTGTGTTTACCAGTATGTCCTCCACCCTGCGCCAGTATTTGTCTGATTGTGTGAAGTCTCCAGTGTGGTAGCTCAGCCAGGCCAGGTCTCCATAGATCACGATGAGCCGCCGCTCACTCTCCTCACCAAAACACTCTCTGGTCTTCTCTTCTGATTGGCTGAGAAGAGATGCCGCCTCCTTTGGTCTATCCTGATGATACCTGAAGATAGATGAGAATGGCAGATGTTGGTTGTGAAATGTTTAAATACCCCCCACTGGCTCTTATTTAAATCCTATATTGTCTTTGTTGTATCCCATTACGTTTTGCGGCTGCGATGACCCAGTTTCCCCATAGGGACAGAATCAGTTGTCCCCCACCAAAGGGGGGACTATGAATCGGTCTCCGTCCGTTAGTTAGTTAGTTTGTTAGTCACACTGTAACGCTGACTTTGTGCCGCTAGGGGCATTGACAATGAATGGGGACTCAGTGGTAAAGCAGGTCATACAGTTAAAGTTATCATACAATGTGGGGGACAATGAATGGGGACTGATGTGTTGAAGTGAGAGTCAAACCTCTAACCACAAGACACTGTAGTTATTGTCCAGTTGTTGGACTGTTGTTCTGTTATTGCATCATCACTGCACTACCACTGTGCCTCAGTGTTCACTACTTATATCATATTACCACTTACCTACTGTGCAATATCATATATCACTTATCATTTAGCATTTATATTATTCATAACACTCACGCTCCTGGTGTTGTATGTTATATTGTATATTGTATTATGAATTGTATTGTAGTGTACATTGTGTAATGTACGGATTGTATTTATTGCATACTGGAGTTCTTATATTTTGTACTGTATTGAAGACAGGACAGGACAGGACAATTACAGTTACTACATTTCAAGATATAACTTGTAAGCCTAATTCTGAGGAGAGTAGGCAACAGAAATATATGGTTAATCTGTCCTTTCATTGTCCCATACCAAAATGCTTATACAATTTCACTCATATTTCAAGTTCACTCAGCAATCACTGACTGACCCAAGGGTGGAACTACATCACTAATGGGGGACAACATGTTTACTATCTGCTTGTTTCATCTTATTTTGAGGGCTTACAAATTCCCCCCCTACGTCAACAGTTCCTATGAGCTCCTAAAGCCTTTTTGCACTCTCAATGTCTTCAATAAATCACTAGCACATTCATTTTGAGACATAAGTATTGTTGCAGTTTGGCCATAATAGAAGACTCACACAGAGCCTTTTGATTAAGGAGCCAGTTCAAGTTCATCAAGTGGACAAGAGGAGGTGAGGAGGAGCCTAATGCAAAGTACGGGCGGTTTGTCACTGCGAATGTGGAGGCGACTAGGATGTGTGTGCCGGTGATGGAGAAGATCAGAATCTCCCAGAGGGCCAAGCATCCGGACGTCGTGGTGGTGCGTGAAAAAGTGGAGGATGCACACCAAAGCTTCGATCACGAGCGGATTACAGAGAATCGTGAGGTACCGAATGAGGCCAAACAGCTTCTCTTCAATATGTATGACAAGATCAAGGGGGAGGAGCTGATGGGGAGGGTGTGGAGAGTGGAGGCAGCTCAGGGCGAACAACAGTATGGGGAGTCATGGAGGGTCATAAGTGAGATGTGTGGGCACAAAAGGTCAAAGGACGGACAGGTTGCAGGCAGCAGCCTGGAAGAGAGGGTGGCCTCCTGGTTCACTCACTTCCGGAATCTCCTAGGCACACACCTGACAGTGGATGGAGCTGAGGATGAGATACCTGCAGTCCGTACAAATCTCAATATTGATGATTGTCCATTTACAGTCAGGGAGTTTGCCAGAGTGAAATCCACTCTGAAGCAGGGGAAAAGTGCTGGGCCGGACGGTATTCCCCCAGAGGTCTTTAAGAATTGCCATCTTGATGACATCATCCTGGAGATTTGCAACCTTGCTCTGATGATAAACAACAAGCCTGATATGTGGTCTCTCTCTAACATCATCCCAGTGCCTAAATCTGGAGATCTCTCGAAACCAGACAACTGCCGCGGCATCAGTCTGACATGTATCATTGCAAAGATGTACAACCGCATCATACTAAACCGTCACTTGATTAATCAGTCAGTCAATCCGGATACGGTGCGCCATCGACCCCGACTTGAGAGAGGACCAAAATGGCTTTCGAGAGGGAAGAACCACCATAGCCCAGATCTTGGCCTTAAGGAGGATCATCGAAGAGGTGAAAAAGAACAACCTGACAGCGGTGCTGTGTTTTATCGATTTCAAAAAGGCATTTGACTCACAGAGGCGTGATGATGAAGATACTCTTACGGTGTCCCTCCCAACCTACTCCGGGCCATAGGGACCATGTAAACGGGTACAAGAGCCAAGGTGGTGACCCCAGGCGGCAACAGCGAGGAGTTTGACATCCTGGCGGGGGTGTTGCAAGGGGACACCCTCGCTCCCTTCCTCTTCATTATAGTCCTGGACTATGCACTTAGGCAAGACATCAGTGGACGGGAGCAGGAACTCGGCCTCACTATTACACCTAGGAGGTCTAGACGACTCCTTGCTGTAGTCCTAATGGACCTAGACTATGACATCAGCCTGCTATCTGACCATGTGGAGCAGGCACAGGAGCTCTTGACCAGAGTGGAGACAGAGTGTGCCAAGGTTGGCCTCAGGCTAAATGCCAAGAAAACCGAGGTTATCACCTACAACATCCTCCCGGACCATCCACCTCTAACGACAACAGGAGGCACTGCTCTAAAAGAAGTCAATGACTTCAGGGCTCATGGGTCAACTCGTCAGAGCAAGACCTTAAAGTGAGGAAGGCGCTCGCATGGAAGGCTCTGAACGGCATGGTCAGTGTGTGGAACTCCAACCTCCCCCGACATATCAAGCTCAGCTTCTTCTCTGCAACAGTAGAGTCCGTTCTCCTATATGGCTGTGAATGCTGGACCCTGAAGCCCACCCTGCAGAAGTCCTTGGATGGGTGCTACACCAGAATGCTGCGAGCAGTACTAAACATCGACCAAAACGAGCATGTTACCAACAAGCCTCTGTATGGGGGGTTACCAAGGTTGAGTGAGAAGATAGCATCCAGGAGAATGAGGCTAGCCGGTCACCACCAGAGACACTGGGAGCTCCCAGCCAGCAAGCTGGTGCTGTGGGAGCCAACACATGGGCATCGATCACGAGGGTGTCCCACACCAACATCATTGCGCCCTTGCTCCTGACCCTCCAAAGGTTGGAAGGGTACGAGCTGGTACCTGTGTAGCACAAAAGTCCTGTTAGGGGTCCTCAGCCTCACCCAGAGAACATCTGCCAACTTCTCTATGACTGTGCAGGGCCCTTCCCAATGACTGGGCAACATAGGAGGCAGTTCTTGGAGGTTCTCCTGTTCTCTCAAACTCTAGTTAACTCAGGAAGTCTTCCACTCCCTCCAGCAATTCCATCCCACTTCCTTTTTTTTAAAAAACTTTTTATTTATGAACATTTTTCACATTATAAGGACAGCAAGCAAAAAGCAAAAAATATCGCTAATAATAAAATAAAATATCGCACATGATACATACGATAATTATGAAAGATCTGTCACATTATCTAAATAAACCGTTTTTCTCACAGTTCTTTTTGGAGCCGTATGGAGTAGGTCATCTGTTCTAGAAGATGTAGGTGTTTAACAATATTGACAAAGAGGCCAGCAGTAGGGCAGTTTTTCTGAAGCCAATATTGTGTAATGGCCTTTTTACTTGCTACCAGCAAGATCTTTAGGAGGTAGGTATCATCTTTACTTAACCTGTCAGGGATATGTCCAAGATAGAGGGATGTGAATGTTGTAATTCCATCCCACTTGACAACAATCTAGTGGTTTGGCTGGGCTTTTGATGGATTGATGGTTAAAAATGGTTAAAATTCTTTAGTATTTATCAACTTACCCTCACAAAGTGACTGCTGGAATTAAATTAATTATATTGAGGACATAATCATCTGTATGGTAACAATAAAAATTAGGTCACATTTGTGCAAGTAAACACCTCTTTCTCAATAATATTCCTCCTCATTATACCTCCTCCTCCTACATAATATTTTACCACCTCCTCGTTAGTAATATACCACTTCCTCAGTAATACACCACATCCTTCTCAATAATATGCCACCTCTTCCTCCTCGGTAATAAATCTTATTCGATGATCTCCCATCTCTGCACCATAGTCCTGCACTAAAAACGATTAGAAACGTACTGTACCTGACGTAAGCCAGGAAGCTGTAGGAGCGCTCCACAGCGCCCCGCTGTCCGAACCCCAGATCCATATGGTCCTGGAGCCGTGTGCTGAGGCCTTCCAGATCCATGTGTTCCCGCTTCAGATCCCAGGTGAACCGACTCTCCAACTGCAGCAGCCTGGAGCGCAGATCACTGCCAGCATCACTGGGAGAGAGAGAGAGAGAGAGGGAGAGAGAGAGAAGGAGAGAATTTTTTTTAATTTTGAAAAAAATATTTTGTCTTTATTTTACAGTGTTAGTAAGAA